>NC_037679.1:108067330-108174779 GCF_003255815.1 Theropithecus gelada | reverse complement strand
AAAAAAAAAAAAAAAAAAAAAAAAAAAAGCCATAGACTTTATTTTTTTAGAACATTAAGTTCCCAGCAAAATTCAGCAGAAGGCACAGAGATTTCCCATATATCTCCTGCCCCCACATATGTATAGATTCCCCAGCTATCAAAATCCTTCACCAGAGTGGTACGTTCATTACAAACAATGAACATACATTGGCACATCATTATCATTCCAAGTCCAGAGTTTACATTAGGGTTCCTTCTTAGGGTTGTATATTGTGTGGTTTTTGACAAATGCATGATGACATGCATCCACCATTATAGTATCATACAGAATAGTTTTGCTTCCCTAGAAATCCTCTGCCTGTCCATCCGTTCCTCCTAACTCCTAGGAACCATTGATTCTTTTACTCTCCATAGTTTTGCCTTTTCCAGAGTGTCATATAATTGGAATTATACAGTATACAACCTTTTGAAATTGGCTTATTTTGCTTAGTTGATGCATTTAAGTTTCCTCCATGTCTTTTTATGGCTTGATAGCTCATCTGATTTTAGCACTGAATAATATTCCATTGTCTGCATGTTCCACAGCTTATTTATTCACTCACCTACTGAAGGACACCTTGGTTGCTTCCAAGTTTTGACAATTATGAACAAAGCTGCTATACACATTCATATTCAGGTTTTTGTGTGGACATAAATTTTAAACTCATTTGGGTAAGCACCAAAGAACACAATTTCTGGATCATATGGTAAGAGTAAGTTTAATATTATAACTGGCAAACTGTCTTCCAAAGTGGCTGTACAATTTTGCACTCCCACCAGCAATGGATGAGAGTTTCCCACTTACTTTTCAACAAACTGCTGGCACTTTCCCACTTTCCCCACCCCACTAAAACTTCTTTTGCTAAGATAAGCAATGGCATCCTAGTTGCTGTCAAAGTGCACTTTTTCGCTCTCATTTTACTGGACCTATCTGTTGACTACTCACATATAATTTATTCTCTTATCTCTTCACCTCGAATACTAGTCTTTTTGATTTCTCCCATTTAGATGGCTCCGTCCCTTTTTCTGTTGTTAATGGTTTTTGGTCTTGGTTTATCACTCAATTGTTGGTATTTTAAAATTTTCTCCTTCATACTTTTGTAACTCCACACACTCTTCAGAGGTGATTTCCAAAATCTAACAGCAATCCAAAGATTGTCTTTGTTTGTTTGTTTGTTTGGTTGTTGTTGTTGTTGTTGTTGTTTTTATTCAAAGTCTTGCTCTGCACCCAGGCTGGAGTGCAGTGGTGCCATCTCAGCTCACTGCAACCTCCGCCTCCAGAGTTCAAGCGATCCTCCCACCTCAGCTTTCTGAGTAGCTGGGACTACAGACATGTGTCATCACACCTGGTACTTTAAAAATTTTTAGAAGAGACAGAGGTCTCCCTATGTTGTCCAGGCTGGTCTCCAACTCCTGAGCTCAAGTAATCTTCCTGCCTTGGCCTCTCAAAATTCTGGGATTACAGCAGAAATTCTTAACTGAGTTGGAGATACACATTTTCATCAGCTTATTGCTAATCTCCACCTGGATGTCTATTAGACTGCTAAAATTCAGCATATTACTCCATTCCTGGGCACCAAAAATAAGCAAATCTGTGCTCCTCTTTCTTTATTTTTGATCCAGGTGGGTGGCACTACTGTCCATCTTAAACTGCTCACACCTGAAATCTGAAGTCTTCTTAGATGCCTTTTTCTTGCTTGTCCCTCCACATTCAGGAAAATTGATTTTACTTCCTAGAGGAGCCTTCAGTCTGCCTCTCCTTCACATTGCCACAGTCACTGCCTTGGATCAGCCCTCCTTCTTCATTTCCGGTACTAATGCAATGGCCTCCTGATTGTTCTACTTCTGGTCTCACTCTCTGCTCTTCACCCTCCACAGCAGTGTCTGGGTGATCTTTTTATAAAGTAAACTTCAACAGCGTCATTCCTCTGCAATACACATGGCCTTGAGGAAAAAAAGTCTGAGCTCTCAAGTGTGGTGGGCGGCATCCTTCATGGTCTAACTCTGCCTGTTCTTTTGACTCTGTTCCTCCCTGAATTTCCTGGGGCTTTCCACGCTTTCTTAGGCCCCCGGAATGTCACATCTCTGCCTGTGCCTGAAATACCCTTCTCTTGTCTGCCTAGGTGCTGTCTTTATTCTAAAGGACCTCTTTTATTTGGAGCTTCTCCCTCTTCTACTCCCATCCCCACCCCTAGCTGAGTTAAGTGCTTCTTTATTTCTGTACCATAATCCCTTGACATCTCAGCAGCACTGCCAGTCACGCCATTTTATACCGCTCTATTTTCTCGTTCAAGATCCTGTGGACTTTTTATGTGCATAAGTTTTACTTTAACACTTACAAATGACTTTCCCATACACTATTTCCTTTGATCTTCATGGTACTTCTTTTGTCCTTGAATTGTGTATAAAACCCTAAAAGCTAACAACAACAACAGAGTCTGAAACAAAGTTTATACGTTAACACTTTATTTGGAGTGGAATTCCAGGGCAGCAAGAGTGAGGGAAGAAGGAAGGAGGGAATTCAAGCAGAGAGGGAGGGTACACAAACATAAGGTGGCATCTTTCTTATCCTGCAGATCCCTATTTCACAAAGAGACGCAGCCAAGCCCATCATACAGGGCATCTCCTGAGAGGCTGCATAGATCCACTGAGCCCTGGAACAGACCATTAGGTTTGGAAAGGTGGAAAAGTAAGTCATTTATTAGTCAGTGGCTTCTTATTTTGTGCTTTTCATTGGACAAAATTTAACCAATTTCTCTTTCTTGCTTTCTTGCCTTTTTAAAATTTTCAGAGCAGAAGAACTTGGCCATCTAACTATTTTTAAATTTCCCGGACCTCCAGGGTGTTACTTGCCTCCCCACCCGCCCCCGCTGCCACCTTTCCCCAGCAGCTGCTGGGGAAGCCAACAGCTGGGGCTGGTTGGGTAGAACTCGGGCGCCTGAGCAGCCCAGGCGCCTGCTGGGGCAGATACGATGCAGCTGTGTGGAAGCTCAGCCAGTGGCGTGAGGAGAGGAAGCAACTGCAGTGGCAGGGGGCTGTCACTTTGGCAAATTGCCAAGGGGCCAGGGCAGGTTGGATCAAGCAATTCTTTTTTTCTAATTGAGATTTTATTGGTTGTGTTGGGGATCAGTAAGTACATAGACATTTCACAATTTTGCACAATTGGTACATAATTTTGTACCAAAAATCTAAAAAGCCATGTATTGTAAGCTTTAAAAGCAGATATTCTCATGACTTTGCAGCTTGAAATTTGAAGGCCAAATTTCCTTAAGAAGATATCAAATGCCAGTGTCTTCAAACGTGGATAAACTGTTACGTAAGTACCACCAATTAACAATTTTTTATTTTTATTATTATTATTACTTTTTTTTGAGATGGAGTCTCGCTCTTTCACCCAGGCTGGAGTGCAGGGGTGTGATCTCGGCTCACTGCAAACTCCACCTCCCAGGTTCACGCCATTCTTCTGCCTCAGCCTCCCAAGTAGCTGGGACTACAGGCGCACATCACCACTCCCGGCTAATTTTTTGTATTTTTTAGTACAGATGGGGTTTCACCGTGTTAGCCAGGATGGTCTCAATCTCCTGACCTCATGATCCACCTGCCTCAGCCTCCCAAAGTGCTGGGATTACAGGCGTGAGCCACTGCACCTGGCCAACAATTTTATATCATAGACACTACATACTGAAATTTTCAATCTTTCACAGCACATTAACAAAGTTCCTAGGAAAACAGGACTACCACACCCACAGATGCTACAGAGTGCACACAGTTTTGACAGGGAGAGCCACCATCCAGGAGTGGTTTTCTTTTTTTATTGAGACAGAGTCTCGCTCTGTCACCCAGGCTGGAGTGCAGTGGCGTCATCTTGGCTCACTACTACCTCTGCCTCCCAGGTTCAAGCAATTCTCCCGCCTCAGCCTCCCAAGTAGCTGGGATTATAGGTGTGTGCCACCACACCTGGCTAATTTTTTGTATTTTCGGTAGAGATGGGGTTTTGCCATGTTGGCCAAGCTGGTCTCGAACTCCTGATCTCAGATGATCCACCCACCTCAGCCTCCCAAAATGCTGGGGTTACAGGTGTGAACCACTGCACCCGGCCCAAGGAGTCGTTTTCTTAGGAAACAATTCTACTAAAAAACAACATGGGAATAGGATTAAAAATGTTCAAGGCATTAAGTACGGGACTGTGACCCCATATTGCCATGTAGTATGTTTTCTATATAGGATATAAAAACTATCCTCCATTTGTGGAATATTAAGCTGACACCCAAGACAGTCAAGATACTGGATACTCCCGTAATCCAGTATCCCACATTATTTGCTTGTTGTACCAAAAAATAAATAACTAGCAAATGATTCCATCTCTTGAATAAAAGCATTCACACTTAAAAAAATGGGATGAAGAGGGATTCCCTCCTCTTAAAAATGTTTCTAGAGGCCGGGGATGGTGGCTCACATCTGTAATTCCAGCACTTTGGGAGGATGAGGTGGGTGGATCACCTGAGGTCAGGAGTTCCAGACTAGCTTGGCCAACATGGCGAAACCCCATCTCTACTAAAAAAAAAAAAAAAAAAAAAAAAAAAAATTAGCTAGGTGTGGTGGCGGGCACCTGTAATCTCAGCTACTCATGAGGTTGAAGCAGGAGAACTGCCTGAACCCGGGAGGCCAAGGTTGCAGTAAGCCCAGAATGTGCCACTGCACTCCAGCCTGGGCAATAGAACAAGACGCTGTCTTAAAAAAAGAAAAAAAAAAAAAGTTTCTAGAGCTACTAAAACACTTGTCATTTACAAAATAGTTGATGAAAAATATTCATACTAGGAAGGGAGACAGGAACTGCGGATAAGACAGGGCATATGATACTAATCAGACGTGGCTTCTTTGTCTCCAGCTTCATCAGAGGCTGGACTTTCCCCATTTTCAGTTTCTCCATTTTCTGCAGGTAAATCTTGAGTTTCTTGGTTAGCCATTTTGGCTTGTTTTCCCTTTACTCTTTTTTTTCCCTTTTGTTTCCTTTTTTTTTGTCTGAAGGTTTATCCTTTCCTGCTGCCGTTTTTGTTTTTGTTTCTACTGTTGCAGGAGCAGGTTTAGCTGACAACCTCACCCATCTCCTCTTGCATCTTCCTTCCCTGTGTCTTGGGCTGAGCTGACCTTCCTCTTGTGTATCTTGGTGGTGAGGAGGCCACTGCCGCTCTTACAGCTCACGCTGCTGAGACCTGCAGCTAGGGCAGTGGGAGAACCTGATGGAACCCGGGTCAGGTCAAATTGATACAGCACATACACAGTCAAATTCACCAATGATGTTAGAAAAACCTAGTTTTCCTCATATTGCTGGTGAGGGAACTGAAACTAGAGAAACAAAGTAATTTGTCCAAAGTCACACAACCATTATGATTGAGTTAGAATGTATTTCAAAGTACTTTTCCCTATATATTTTACAATGTTTTGCACTGAACAAATGTTATGTCTGAAGTTTCTATTCTTTTTTTTTTTTTTTTCTCTCCTTCCTTAAACACTTATGACGTTTTTTGTTTTTCACTTTTATTTTAGGTTCAGGGATACATGTACATGTTTGTTATATAGGTAAATTGTGTGTCATGGGAGTTTAGTGTACAGATTATTTCATCACCCAGGTAATAAGCATAGTCCCCGATTGGTAGTTTTTTGATCCTCACTCTCCTCCCTCCCTCCAAACTCAAGTAGGCCCCAGTGTCTATTATTACGTCTATGTCTATTGACATAATGTCCACTCAATGTGAGAACATACAGTATTTGGTTTTCTGTTCCTGTGTTAATTTGCTTAGGATAATGGTCTCCAGCTTCATCCATGTTGCAGCAAAGGACATGATCTCATTCCTTTTCATGGCTGTGTAGTATTCCATGTATATACATACCACATTTTCTTTATCCAGTCTTCCACTGATGGACATTTAGGTTGATTCCATGTGTTTGTTACTGTGACTAGTGCTATGATGAACATACACATGCATGTGCCTTTATGGCAGAACAATTTATATTCCTTTGGGTATATACCCGATAATGGGATTGCTGGGTCAAATAGTAATTCTGCTTTGAGTTCTTTGAGAAATCTCAAAACTGCTTTCCATAATGGCTGAACTAATTTACATTCCTACCAGCAGTGTACAAGCATTCCCTTTTCTTTACAACCTTGCCAACATCTGTTGTTTTTTTGACTTTTTCATAATAGCCATCTGACCGGTTTGAGATGGTATCTTATTGTGGTTTTGACTTGCATTTCTCTTTTGACTAGTGATACTGAGCATTTTTTCATATGCTCTTTGGCCAGGTATATGTCTTCTTTTTTTTTTTTTTGGAGATAAGAGTCTTGCTCTGTTCTGGAATGGAATGCAGTGATGTGATCACAGCTTCCTGCAGTTTCTACCTCCTGGGTTCAAGCTATTCTCCTGCCTCCAGAGTAGCTGGGACCACAGGTATGCATCACTACACCTGGCTAATTTTTTATTTTTGGGAGAGACAAAGTCACTATGTTGCACAGGCCGGTCTCAAAGTCCTGGGCTCAAGTGATCCTCCCACCTTTCGGTCTCCCAAAGTGCTGGGATTACAGATGTGAGCCACTGTGCCCGGCTGTATGTCTTCTTTTGAAAAGTGTTTGTTCATGTCCTTTGCCAACTTTTTAATGGACAAATGCTTGTTAATTTGTTTAAATTACTTATAGATTCTGGATATTACTCCTTTGTTGGATGTATAGTTTGCAATATTTTCTCCCATTCTGTAGGTTGTTTACTCTGCTAATAGTTTCTTTTGCTGTGCAAAAGCTTTTTCGTTTAATTAGGTCCCATTTGTCCATTTTTATTTCTGTTGCAATTGCTTTTAGTGTCTTCATGATGAAATCTTTGCTAAGTCCTATGTCCAGAATGGTACTTCCTAGGTTCTCTTCCAGGGTTTTTATAGTTTTAGGTTTTACATCTAAGACTTTAAACCATCTTGAATTGATTTTTGTATATGGTTAAAGGAAGGGGTCAGTTTCATTCTTCTGTGTGTGGCTAGCTGGTTATCCCAGCACCATTTATTGAATAGGAAGTTATTTCCCCATTGCTTGTTTTTGCTAACTTTGTCTAAGATCAGATGATTGTAGGTGTGCAGCTTTATTTCTGGGCTCTTTATTCTGATCCATTGGTCTATGTGTCTGTTTTTGTACCAGTACCATGCTGTTTTGGTTACTGTGGCCTAAATACTGATGACTTTTGATTTAGCCAGCCAATTAACAGTCCAGCCCTTTCTGTCTGGACTGGTCTGTCCCTTTCCAAAACTCTTATTTGTACCCCAAGTTCCTGAACTCCAATTTTTTTTTCTGCAAAGGGCACTGGTGGGCAGTTTAAAGTAGGGCAAGTCCCTTCAGACTTTAGGTTATCTTCAGGCTGTTTCCCAAAGACTTTAGGCTGTTTCCCATGCCCAGGATGCATGGGAAACAGCTGCAGGTTCAGGCAATAATGATAAACCAAGAGATACTAAGTTCTGGACTTCTTAGTGGCCTATTTGATTGGTAATTATCTAGTCTACAAGTCCTCAGGTCCAGGTAGGACAAAAAGGACACTATTGCTTTATCTTGATTGGCTCTCTAGACATGGTTACCTTTTACATAGAAGGGAGGCTCTATCAGATGAAAGTTGGAGATGGGACAAATCTCAGGTGAACCCTATTCTAATTGAGTGCAATTGCCCCATTAATCAGCAACAGCTGAGCAAGACCAGCATCCCTAGAACCTATTATCTTTGCGGCTGCCTTATCTTTGTTGCTTCTTAGGTCCATGAAGACCCTGCTGCTTGTGTTTGTGTGTAGATAGAAAGGGGATCTCTGGGGCAGCCGTATCTTCCTCTATGGACAAGCGTGATACATATGGAAATTCCAAGTGGTGACACCTGTGAAGAAGTGGACAATTCTGGAACCCTGGTGTCTGTGGCAAAGAAAGAAAGGAAGCAAGGAGAACCAGCCACCCTGAAAGGAGGTAACAATGGTTAGCCTTATGCAGCGTTTCCTTATGTCACTGTATCTTCTTCATTTTTTTCTCTCATTTCTTCTTTCCCCCAAAGTAACAGTGCCAACTATAAAATACTGTTGCATTGAACCAGGTCTCCTTCTAAGCCCTGGAGAACTGGAACTTTCCTCCATTTTATTACGCATGTTTTTCTTGCTTACTTCAGGCCAGAAAGCCTATATACTGCCATGAATAAAACAGTGAAAGTCAATCTTTGCTGCTGGCTCTATGCATGTGGTCAAATGATTATTGGCAAGAGCACTGTCAGGATGCTAGCAGGGGATTCTGAAGGTGTCTGCTAATAACATATTCTCACAGGGTGATTTAGGGAGGTTGCAGGAGTACAAGGCTCTTTCTGGTGTGAAAAGCAATTCCACTCTCCTTGGGGACTGTCTGACCTTCTTGTCCTTTTTCCTCTCCCCCGAGACTGCCCTGTGGTCCCACCCAGTGTTTTCATAAAGAAACATTTTTAGATAATAACACATAGAAATTACCTGCTTGGCCAATTAACATATCTGGGTGCCAGAAAGCCACCATGGAAGGGGCAGGCATTCTGTGGGACTCCCCTGCTTTTTAAAAGCTGAGTTCAATCTCTGCTCTTCCAACAGTGTCTGGTGGAATCGTTTGAAACTTTCAAAACAATTTGATAGGAATTTTATGTCTGTTGAATCTAATAAAAAACTTGATCTTGTATTCCTTTTTTTTTAAATTTTCTTTTTCTATTGACTCATTTTTAGTGTATTTTATTAGGGAATCGGGGTGATTGGGAAAGAACAACAAAAAACTGTTCCCCAGGCGTTTTGAGAAGCAGCGCCCCTAAGTCTTGCTGGTGCCCAACTTCTCTTACCCATATTGGCGCAGGGATACCCTCTGCAGAGGTCTCCTCCCAGAGTCCCAAAAAAGGAATGGAGCAATTTCCCTGCAGTCCCCGGTGTTCCCACTCAGCCTGTCCGCCTTACTTCCGGGAAACCGGGAACATGTTGTGGGACCGCCTCCTCTCTTCCTCTTTCTTCCTGTCCTACAATCCCCTTTGTCAGGAGAGGGCGGATGTTTCTTTAACTTCCAATCTATCTACTATAGTCCATTGGGACTAGCTCTTCATATACTTAATGTGAGTTAAAAATGTAGAGAATCCTTTTTCTCTCAATTGTGTCCAGTTTATTGTTATGCTACGCCATCTCTTGAATGTTATAAGTTGAATAATAACTCCTGCTCTTCTCATTCCTCTTTTCACAGTCTGGATCCAATCTGCACCTCCTTCTCTTCCAGGATACTTTAGGTTTTGACAAAGATTCTTTGCCTGGCCAAACTTTAGTGAGGCTTCCAAATCTTCTGCTCAGCCCATCTGTGCACTTTCTTGCAACATCCGGTTTTTAGCAAAGAACCCTGCTAAGTCAGTTTAGCCAGAACCCCTCATCCTCAATATCTGATCATTCTGGATATCTAATCAGAATTTTCTGCTCCCACATCCCCAACGCGATGCCTGTTCACCCTGGCCTGTCTTCAGCAAGAATCCTGTTGGGTTGGTTTAGCCAGAATCCCCCTTACCCCTGATGTTTCCTCTTAGTAATTTTCCATCCACTGACCCCCACCCTGCTCCTTGGCATCAATTATGATTCCCACCTGCTTGTGCTGTATTTGGAGTTTCCCCAGCCTCCCTGACTGCAAGACCCCATTGCCGTGGTCCCTGTAGCTATTGTGATGGTTCTGAATGACGTTTTCCTTGCCATGTTTAACTAGTATCACTGAATAAGTTTTCCTTAACAGTTAACTAGGGAGAAGGTCGCATAGTGTAGTTTTTCAAAATACTATCTTCCCTTGCACAGCTTCGTGCATTGAGTTATGCTAACAGCACCACTTCTGTTACGGATCCCATACCACACGCTAATAACATGTAGAGCTGTAAATGTATGGCATAATTATTTCTGTTGCATCACTTGTAGTGAGCATAAAGCGGGCTCATTCTCACCCTTCGAGTCTCAGCCTAAATGCTGCCTCCCCAGAGATGCCTTTCTTGATGAGTGTCCTCTTCTAGTTAGTTTCTATCTCATCGTTTTGTTTTTTTTTTAAAATAACTTTATCACAATGTTTTATGCCGCTTATTTTTTACTTACTAATTGTCTCTCCCATAGAAATGTAAGATCCATGAGGCCAGGATCTTTTATTTATTTTTTATTTTTTTTTTTGAGACAGTGTCTCACTGTATTGCCCAGGCTGTAGTGCAGTGGTGTGAAAATGGCTCATTGCAGCCTTGACCTCCTGTGCTCAAGCCTCCTACCTCAGCCTCCTGAGTAGCTAGAACTACAGGTGCATGCCATGACACCTGGCTAATTTATTTATTTTTTATTTTTTGTAGAGATGAGGTCTCACCATGTTGCCCAGGCTGGTCTCGAATTCCTGAACTCAATCATTCCTCCTGCCTTGGCTTCCCAAAATGGGATTACAAGTGTGAACCATTGCTCCTGTGTTTACATTTTCGGTTTTAATTTTAATTTGTTGGGAGGCCAAGGCAGGTGGATCACTTGAGCCCAGGGGTTTGAGACCAGCGTGGGCAACATGGTGAAACCGCGTCTCTACAAAAAAAATACACAAATTAGCCAGGTGTGGTGGTGGGCACCTGTAGCACCATCTACTTGGGAGACTAAGGTGGAGGTGGGAGGAACACCTGAGCCTGGGAGGTTGAGGCTGCCAAGAGCTGTGATTGTGCCACTGCATTCCAGCCTGGTGACAGAGTAAGACCCCGTCTCTAAATAAATAAATAAATAAATAAATATTTTTCTTTAGAGACAGAGTTATGCTCTGTCACCCAGGCTGGAGTGCAGTGGCACAATCATAGCTTGCTACAGCCTCGAACTCCTGGGCTCAAGTGATCTTCCCACCTCAGCGTCCCAAAGTACTGGGATTACAGGCATAAGCCACTGCAGCTGGCCCTTTTAATTTATTATAGTATCTCCAGAGCCTGGTGCACAGCAGGTGATTGTAAATCTTTGTTGAGTAAGTGAAAATGTACTAGAGAGCTCCTCCTTGTGGATGCTTAGGCTGCAAATCCCTTTTGAGGCACGGATGGAATTGCAACATTACTCCTGCCCGTGGCTTTTTGTATTTGAAACATCTGGAGTCCTGTAAAGGTGATTGCATTTTGCTATTCAGGAAGGGTGGCTAATTTCAGCTTAAGATGTTCAAGTTTCATTAAAAAAAAGAAGCTGATAGGTGATGGAGCTCCCTCAGGAGAATTCAGAGAGAGAACCTGAGAGAAGATAGGGGAAGAGAAAATGGTCACGACTCAGACAGAGGTCCTACTGTCTCTATTATGTCAGTTGCCTAATTTGAGGCATACTTTTGTGGCCCAGGAGGTGTCCAGGCAAGCGAGCAAGGGAAATGATTGTTGTAAATGACCGTTATGCCAGTGCCCGGGGCAGTGGCTGAAGTGGAGGACCAGTAGGTGCCATATTTTAGAGTAAAGTGGCCCAGGCAGGCTGCCACTCTCTGCACCGCATGCCACTTTATGGTTGAAGCTAAAGATGACACCTGCTCTTTCCCTGGGGTGTCTTGTGAGTCAGAGACTGAAGCCTGCACAGCTGCTCCTCTGCAGGGCATTGTCATTCCCTGCCGCAGCCCCGTATCTGGGAGCAGCCCTGGTCTCCCCCTTCTCTCTTCCCTTCATCATTTGTCAATAGCCAATTGATTTAATCTTCCAACTCTCTCTTGACTATGGTTTGCTTTTCTCCTTCTCCTTTGCTTGAGACCAAGCTGTCATCTTTTTTGCCTAAATGATGGCAAGAACCTCCTGAGAGTTTATTCCAAATCAAACTTGATTGCTTCTATTTTACTTTTCAGAATGATCTCAATCAGGTCCCTCTCCAGATTAAATTCTTCAATGGATCCTCTGTTGTTTCATTGATCAAAGATCTCCATCTTTCTCCTTCCTTAAGCCTTATCTTATTACTTATATTTTCTTCCCTCCTCTCAATTCTTAAGATTTTCCCCTATTTTTCCAGTTTCTAGAACTTACAATGCATTTTTTTTAAAAAAATTAGTGCTTTTGCACTATAGTTTCACTTTGTCCACAATATGATTAATTTATGTATACTGGCCTTCTATTCTGAGAGACGGTAAAGCTCACTTTTACTTCTATTAGCTTTAAACAATTCCATAATAATTTCCATAGAGATACTCATGTTGTCTGCAAATGAAGACAGGTTTACTTCTTTCTTTTGAAAGTGTCTGCATGTACTTCTTTTTCTTTTTTTTTTTTTTTTTGAGACAGAGTCTCACTCTGTCGCCCAGGCTGGAGTGCAGTGGCACAATCTCAGTTCATGGCAACCTCTGCCTCCTGGGTTCAAGCAATTCTCCTGCTTCAGTCTCCTGAGAAGCTGGGACCACAGGCTTGCGCACCCAGCTAATTTTTGTATTTTTAGTAGAGATGGGGTTTCACTATGTTGGCCAGGTTAGTCTCGAACTCCTGACCTCAAGTGATCCGCCTAGGCCTCCCAGAGTGCTGGGATTATAGGCGTGAGCCATCATGCCCGGCCATGCACTTCTTTTTCTTGTCTTATTTCCCCAGCTGGAATCTCTGGTGGTGTTAAATAAGCATAGGGAGCGTGGATGTTCTTCCTGATCTTAGGGGGAAAGGATTCAGTCTTTCACCTTTAAGTGATGTTAGCATATGTTTTTTATAGGTTTTCTTTATCAGGTTGAGAAAACTTCATTCTATTTTTTTTTTTTTTTTTAGCTTGTTGAAAATTTTTATCATGAAGAGATATTGAATTTTGTGAAATACTTTTTCTGCAACTCTTAAGATAATCATATGCTTTTACTTTTTACATGGACTGATTTCAACTGTTGAACAAACTCTGTATTCCAAGAGAAACTTCACTTGTTTATTCTTTTTATACGTTGCCAGATTTGATTTGTTAATATATTGTTAAGAATTTTAGCATCTGTGTTCATGAAGGATCATGATATTTGCTTTCTTGTAATATATTGGTCTGGTTTTGCTATCAGGTTAATGTTGGCCTGATAAAATTAGTTGGCATTTCATCTTCTACTCTCTGTAAATGTGTGTAGAATTTGTGTTATTTCTTATCTAAATGTTTCATAGCCTTCACCACTGAAACCATCTGGGTCTAGACATTTTTCTGTGGGAAGGTTTGCAGCTATAAATTTACTATCTTTTGTGGATGATATTCAAGTTATCTACTTTTTCAATGAGATTTGGCAGTTTTAGCTTTTAAAGGAATTTGTCCATTTCTTATAGGTTATTAAATTTATTGGTATAAAGTTATTCATAATGTTTCTTTATTGTATCTCTAGGATCTATAGTGATGTCTCCTTCTTTCATTCCTTTCTTTTTTTTTTTTTTTTTAATATTTTTTAGAACAGGTTCTCGCTATATTGCCTAGGCAGGTCTCAAACACCTGGGCTCAAGTTATCCTCCCGCCCCTACCTCCCTAAGTGTTGGAATTACAGAGCCACTGCTCCCAGCCTCTTTCATTCCTGATATTTGTTAAATTGTGTAATTTTGTTTGTCTCTTAAGTCTAGCTATAGAGGTCTACAGATATTATTAAATTTTAAAAAACCCAGCTTTTGGTTTTGATTTTCTGTATTGCTTTTCTGTTCTCTATTTTAATGATTTCTATATTTTCATTATTTCATTTCTTCTGTTTGCCTTGGGTTTAATTTGCTCTTCTTTTTATAGTTGCTTATCATCAAAGTTTAGACCCTTCTTTCTTCATGTAAGCATTTAATATGACATACCTTTCTCTCTAAGGACTGTTTCAGCTGTATCCTATAATTTTGAAATGTTTTCATTTTTTTAAAATTCAAAATATTTTCTAGTTTTTTTGTGACTTGTTCTTTGATTACTGAATTATTTAGAATTGTTAATTTCCAAAGATTTGGAGATTTTCTAGATGTCATTTTAATATTGATATTAGTTGAGTTGTGGTCAAAGAACATACTGTTTATGATTTAAATTCTACTACATTTATTGCAATTTGTTTTATAGCCCCAAATATAGTCCATCTTGGTGAATGTTTTATGTGTACTTGAAAGGCATGTGTTTTCTGCTGTTGATGAATGTTGTGTTCTATAGAAGGCAATAGGTCAACTTGGTCAATGGTGTTGCTTAAGTCTTCTATATCTATTTCTGTGTACTTGTGCTACCACTTACAAAAAGAGGAAATTTGGGGCTGGGCGCAGTGCCTCACACCTGTAATCCCAGCACTTTGGGAGACCAAGGTGGACAGATCACGAGGTCAGGAGATTGAGACCATCCTCGCTAACGTGGTGAAACCCCATCTCTAGTAAAAATAGAAAAAATTAGCTGGGCGTGGTGACGGGCGCCTGTAGCCCCAGCTACTTGGGAGGCTGAGATAGGAGAATGGCATGAACCTGGGAGGCAGAGCTTGCAGTGGGCCGAGATATTGTGCCACTGGACTCCAGCCTAGGTGACAGAGCGAGACTCCATCTCAAAAAAAAAAAAAAAAAAAAAAAGAACTTTAAGGACCTTTAGATCTCCGAAATGTGTGTAGGTTTTTCTGTTTCTCTCTCTCTCTCTTTTTTGTTTTTTAATTATACTTTAAGTTCTGGGTTACATGTGTAGAACATGCAGTTTTGTTACATAGGTATGCATGTGACATGTGGTTTGCTGCACCCATTAACCCATCACCTACATTAGGTATTTCTCCTAATGTTATCCCTCCCCTAGCCCCCCACCCCCTGACAGGCCCCTCTGTGTGATGTTCCCCTCCCTCTGCCCATGTGTTCTCATTGTTCAACTCCCACTTATGAGTGAGAACATGCAGTGTTTGGTTTTCTGATCTTGTGATAGTTTGCTGAGAATGATGGTTTCCAGCTTCATCCATGTCCCTGCAAAGGATATGAATTCATCCTTTTTTATGGCTGCATAGTACTCCATGGTGTGTATGTGCCACATTTTCTTAATGCAGTCTATCACTGATGGACACTTGAGTTGGTTCCAAGTCTTTGCTATTGTGAATAGTGCTGCAGTAAACATACGTGTGCATGCGTGTTTATCGTAGACTGATTTATAATCCTTTGGGTATATGCCCAGTAATGGGATCACTGGGTCAAATGGTATTTCTAGTTCTAGATCCTTGAGGAATCACCACACTGTCTTCCACAATGGTTGAACTAATTTACATTCCCATCAACAGTGTAAAAGCATTCCTATTTTTCCACAACCTCTTCAGCATCTGTTGTTTCCTGACTTTTTTTGTTTTGTTTTGTTTTGTTTTGTTTTTGAGACAGAGTCTCGCTCTGTCACCTAGGCTGGAGTACAGTGGCTCGATCTCGGCTCACTGCAAGCTCCACCTCCCGGGTTCAGGCCATTCTCCTGCCTCAGCCTCCCAAGTAGCTGGGACTACAGGCGCCCGCCACCACGCCCGTCTAATTTTTTGTATTTTAAGTAGAGACAGGGTTTCACCATGTTAGCCAGGATGGTCTCGATCTCCTGACCTTGTGATCCACCCGCCTCGGCCTCCCAAAGTGCTGGGATTACAGGCGTGAGCCACTGCGCCTGGCCTGTTTCCTGACTTTTTAATGATCGCCTTTCTAACTGGCGTGAGATGGTATCTCATTGTGGTTTTGATTTGCATTTCTCTAATGACCAGTGATGATGAGCATTTTTTCATGTGTCTGTTGGCCGCATAAATGTCTTCTTTTGAGAAGTGTCTGTTCATATCCTTTGCCCATTTATTGATGGGGTTGTTTGTTTTTTTTCTTGTATATTTGTTTAAGTTCTTTGTAGATTCTGGATATTAGCCCTTTGTCAGATGGATAGATTGCAGAAATGTTCTCCCATTCTGAAGGTTGCCTGTTCACTCTGATGATAGTTTCTTTTGCTGTGCAGAAGCTCTTTAATTAGATCCCATTTGTGAATTTTGGCTTTTGTTGCCATTGCTTTTGGTGTTTCAGACATGAAGTCTTTGCCCATGCCTGTGTCCTGAATGGTATTGCCTAGGTTTTCTTCTAGGATTTTTATGGTCCTAGGTCTTGCATTTAAGTCTTTGATCCATCTTGAGTTGATTTTTGTATAAAGTGTAAGGAAGGGGTCCAGTTTTAGCTTTCTGCATATGGCTAGCCAGTTTTCCCAACACCATTTATTAAATAGAGAATCTTTTCCTCATTGCTTGTGTGTGTCAGGTTTGTCAAACATCAGATGGTTGTAGATGTGTGGTGTTATTTCTGAGGCCTCTGTTCTGTTCCATTGGTCTATATATCTGTTTTGATACCAGTACCGTGCTGTTTTGGTTCTTGTAGCCTTGTAGTATAGTTTGAAGTCCAGTAGCATGATGCCTCCAGCTTTGTTCTTCTTGCCCAGGATTGTCTTGGCTATGTGGGCTCTTTTTTGGTTCCATAAGAAGTTTAAAGTCATTTTTTCCAATTCTGTGAAGAAAGTCAGTGGTAGTTTGATGGGGATAGCATTGAATCTATAAATTACTTTGGGCAGTATGGCCATTTTCACAATATTGATTCTATCCATGAGCATGGAATGTTTTTCCATTTGTTTGTATCCTCTCTTATTTCCTTGAGCAGTGGTTTGTAGTTCTCCTTGAAGAGGTCCTTCACATCCCTTTTAAGTTGCTTTCCTAGGTATATTATTCTCTTAGTAGCAATTGTGAATGGGAATTCACTTATGATTTGGCTCTCTGTTTAGGTTTTTCTATTTCTCTTATCCGTCAGGCTCTGTAATTATGTAGATACATATTTAGAATAGCTATATATACACACACACACATATGCACCATAAAATTATATGGTCATAAAAAATTGTACACACATATATGAATATATGTACACATATAATATATACATATATGTATATACATATATATGCATATATGCACATATATACTATGTACATATATACATGTGTGTACACATGTATCTATGTACCTATATTTATATATACATATGTGTACACACATATGTGTGTGTATATATTATACATATAATTTTTTTGAGATAGAGTCTCACTCTGTTTCCCACACTGAAGTGCAGTGGCGTGATCTTGGCTCACTGTAACCTCCAACTCCCAGGCTCAAATGATCCTCCCACTTCAGCCTCCTGAGTAGCTGGGACACAGGCATGCACCATCGTGCCTGGCAAATTTTTGTATTTTTTGTAGAGATGGGGTTTCACTATGTTACCCAGCTCCTGAGCTCAAGCAGTCTGCCCACCTCAGCCTCCCAAAGTGCTGGTTACAGGCATGAGCCACTGCACCCGACCATTTTTTCTTAATGAATTGGCTTCTTTATCTTTAAGAAGTATTTCTTTTTATCCCTAGCAATACTTCATGTTCTAAAATCTATTTAATCTAATATTAATATAGGCATTTTAGCTTTCTTTGGATTAACATTTTTTCTTCTAATTTTAACTCTCTACGTCTATATATAAAGTGAGTTTCTTCTTGTAGACAGTATGTAGTTGAGTCTTTTTAAAAAAAATCCATCTGACAATCTCTACTTTTTGATTGTTTAAACAATTTATATTTAATGTAATTATCTATATGGTTAGGTTTAAATGCACCATATTGCTGTTTGTTTTCTGTTTGTCTCAATTGCTCATTTTTCCTTTTTTCCTTTACCTGACTTCTTTCGGATTAAGTATTTTTGTTTTTTTCCTGATTTCATTTTATCTTCACTAGGCTTATAGCCTTTTTTTTTTTTTTTTTTTTTTTTTTTTTTTTAAAGGTGATTGCTCTAGGACATACTATATATATACATACACATGCACACACACATTTTCACTTTTCAGTCTGTTTTAAAATATACCATTGTATGTATAGTATAAAAATGTTAGAGAAGTATATTTATTGTCTTTTCTTTGTGCTACTGTTATCATGTATTTTACATCATATTTTTAATTTACTTCTACATATACTATAAATTCCATAATTTATTTTCTTACTATCAGTAGTCAATTATCCTTTAAAAGATAACTTTCAGCCAGGCACGGTGGCTCACGCCTGTAATCCCAGCACTTTGGGAGGCCGAGGCGGGCAGATCACGAGGTCAGGAGATTGAGACCATCCTGACTAACACGGTGAAACCCTGTCTCTACTAAAAATACAAAAAAAAAAAAAACCAAAACAAAACAAATTAGCCAGGTGTGGTGGCGGGCGCCTGTGGTCCCAGCTACTCGGGAGGCTGAGGCAGAAGAATGGCATAAGCCCGGGAGGAGGAGGAGCTTGCAGTGAACCGAGATGGCGCCACTGCACTCCAGCCTGGGCAACAGAGCGAGACTCCGTCTCAATAAAAAAACAAAAACAAACAAACAAAAAAGATAACTTTGTAGCCAGGTACGGTGGCTCATGCCTGTAATCCCAGCACTTTGGGAGGCCAAGGCAGGCGGATCACTTGAGGTCAGGAGTTCAAGGCCAGCCAGGCTAACATGGTGAAAACCCATCTCTACTGAAAATACAAAAATTATCCGGGCATGGTGTTGAATGCCTGTAATCCCAGCTATTTTGGAGGCTGAGGCAGGAGAATCACTTGAACCTGGGAGGCAGAGGTTGCAGTGAGCCGAGATCATGCTATTGCACTCCAGCCTGGGCGACACAGCAAGACTCCATCTCAAAAAAAAAAAAAAAAAGTCTTTGTATGGCTGGGTGCAGTGGCTCACGACTGTAATCCCCGCATGTTTTGAGATTTCGAGTTGAGGCCAGGAGTTTGAGACCAGCCTGGCCAACATGGTGAAACCCCATCTCTAATAAAAATTAAAAAAATTAGCTGGGTATTGTGGCACGTGCCTGTAATCCCAGCTACTCGGGTGATTGAGGTGGGAGAATCGCTTGAACCTGGGAGGCAGAGGTTGCAGTGAGCCAAGATCGTGCCACTGCACTTCAGCTTGGGTGACAGAGCGAGAGACTGTCTCAAAAAACAAACTAAAACTTTGTGGAAATATAATTGATGTAAAATAAAATACATTTATTACTTATTTATTTGATAAAGGGTCCTGTTCTGTCACCCACACACACTGAAGTATAGTGGCACAATCATGGCTCACTGCCATCTCGACCTCTCGAAAATACCCATATTTAAAGCATATAATTTACATATTAAGTTTTTTAAAAAACAGAGATGGAGTCTTGCTCAAGATGCCCTCAAATTCCTGGGCTCAAGTGATCATCCCACTTCAGCTTCCCAAAGTCCTACATGTTAAATTTCGTTTTATTTATTTATTCATTTATTTATTTATTTTAGAGATGGAGTCTCACTGTCTTGCCCAGCTGGTCTCAAACTCCTGGCCTAAAGTGATCTTCCCACCTCAGCCTCCTGAAGTGCTGGGATTATGGGCATGAGCCACCACACCCAGCCCATATTAAGGGTTTTTTGTTTTTGTTTTGTGACAGAGTCTAGCTCTGTTGCCCAGGCCGGATCTCGGCCCACTGCAACTTCTGCCTCCGAGGTTCAAGTCATTCTCATGCTTCAGCCTCCTGAGTAGCTAGGACTTTACTTTAGGGAAGGAAATTAACATTTATTGAGCACGATGCTGGCTGCACAGGCTGACAACAAGCAATCCTTCAGCCAGACAATATTGGTTTTGTTTTTAAACTCACTCTAGGCAATTTGTGAACTTGCCAATTCCTTCGATCACCCTTTCTCCTTATGAAACTGAGAGTGACTGTTAGAGGCTCCTTAATATCACTATGCTATTGCCTAGGAGAGAGACGTGTTAGTATTATGGCTCTGGAGGGACTGGATCCACTTAGGATTGAGGCTGCTTTATGAACTCCGGAACCCTCTGGAATTGATTAGGGTGCCACATTCCACATCCTAGGCCACTGTATGTGATTAGCCTGACTCTCTTTTGCTTTGACTTTTCTGCAGAATCCTGCTTTTATACTAGAATAACAAAACTCTGATTTTCTCTTAGCAGAGCAGGCACTTGAAGGCAGATTCTATTGCAGGAGAGAGGAAAAAGGCTAATCTGATAGGCAAAGCATAGTCTTTGGTGGATGGCGCAGATGGGGTGTAGGAGGTTAGGCAGTTGGCCATGTGATGGAGGTCCAACAAGAAGTAACAAGTGGAATGCTGGCAACAAGTGGGGCCCCAGAGGGCAAGCCAAGAGCATTGTAGATCTAGACAGGCAGCCAGCAGCCTGCATCAAGAATTGCTGACAATACAGAGGAAATAAAGATTCATCATTCTCCTGGGCACCATATTCTCTATCCCCGGTGTCCTGCCTATCATTGGCTCCTGGGATCCAGAGTTTTGGAATGCATGATCATTGGCAGTTGGTGGAGTCTAAATTATTCATGCATTCTTTGACTTAACAGCTTGTAGAAACCACAGTTCCATTCTTTACACTTTTTATAAAAGCTTTGTTTGCATTTGAACAGGGGAATCTCACTGACTAAGGTTAAAACTAGGAATAGTAAGAGAAATTCAGGGAGAGGACATTGAGAGTTTTCTCCCTTATGCATTATTAATCTTAAAACATGTTTAGGGATAAATAATGAGGCAACAAATAGATATATAAACAGATTGCTTTTTCTTGAATAAGCATGTGCTTCATCTACTGTCAGCATTTGATTGCTTTGGGAGTTTTGTGTAACCAACACTACATTTCCCCATTATCTAATAATCATCCATTCATGAGTGTCCCCCACACCAGACACCAGACTGAACTCTTTTTTTTTTTTTTTTTGAGACGGAGTCTCACTCTGTCACCCAGGCTGGAGTGCAGTGGCCGGATCTCAGCTCACTGCAAGCTCCGCCTCCCGGGTTCACGCCATTCTCCGGCCTCAGCCTCCCGAGTAGCTGGGACTACAGGCGCCCGCCACCTCGCCCGGCTAGTTTTTTGTATTTTTTAGTAGAGATGGGGTTTCACCGGATTAGCCAGGATGGTCTCGATCTCCTGACCTTGTGATCCGCCCGTCTCGGCCTCCCAAAGTGCTGGGATTACAGGCTTGAGCCACTGTGCCTGGCCAAGACTGAACTCTTTGTGGATAGAAACTGAGTCATATTTAATCTCGTATCTCTGGCACCTAGCAGTGATGAATGGTAAAGGTTCATCCTTTCCTTCCCAAGCATGTGCTGTTCCAGAAGCCATTTAAATTAGAAATTCCTTCACAGCAAACATCATGTCTTTCTTTTCTAGTGAAAGTAGGAAGTAGCTCAAAACAGCACTAACAGGCATTTAGTGACTGTTGATGATGCTAATGATGACATCTAGTTTCCATGGCAACATGCACTTATCCTCATAATGTTTCTTGGATTATGTGAAATTTGAAAAAAAATATATATATTTATTTCCACATTGTGAGAAAATCTTTTGTATTACAGTATTTTACCTCATCTTTTAAAAAATATGTTTAATCTAAGTAGTTGAATCAATTGTCTACATACTGTGGACTATAATGATGTCAAGTTTAGGAATGATACTGGGAGCTTAGAAATGGTATTGGAGAGGGGGAGAAGCAGAGAATAAGTTGTTAAAAATACATGGATGGCAAAACCATTTTTAGCACGTTTTTGTTCCTCCCTTTTTCTCCCTACTCTGATCCTCATCTACTCAACTAAATCTAGCTCTCTTTAAACCTTGAAATCACTTCAATTTCTGCATAGACCATACTGAAAACTGTGAAAGGGGGATCTAAAAAGCTGTGGGAGGGGGAATCTTGGCTATTTCTGGAACGTGTCCATCTAGGATGGATATTCAGCTGGCGGGCACCAGTGCGACTCTCCAGTTGTTAAATACTGGAAAGCTTTCCAACTGATTGTTCACTCTCACTTCTGTCCCTCAGCCAGCCAGTGCTCTTCTCTGGGGACAATCTCAGTTAACAACTTTTTATTCATTCTTCTAAAGATAGTCTAATATCGTTTAGACAAATATAGAAATATATGTTCCTTCTTTTCCCCACAAATGAGAGCATATTATTTATACTGCTCTGCACCTTGCTGTTTTTCCTTGCAGGTGTATCCTACAGATGCTTCTATATCAGTTCATCGAGGTCTATCTCATTTAATAGCTAGAAAAGATTTTATTGTATGGATGACCCATGTATTAGTCAGCTTTTGCTGGGTAACAAACCATCACAAAATAGCAGCAGCATATAGGAATAAGTGTATCTTTCTCACGCATCTGTGGGTGGACTGGGGTTGCTCTGTTTCTGATTACAGGTTGAAAAACCAGCTGAGGTGGTGTTGCTTCATATGGAGGGGCAGTCAGTACTAGGCTATGTTTGTCTCTTTGCAATGACGGATGCACAAGTAAATGAGGTTAATCATTTAAGCTCATTTCAAGCCTCGGCTCACATCACATCTACTAATATCTCTTTGGCCAACTCAGTTTACATGGCCAAACCCATAATCAGAAAGTGGGAAAGTTTACTTCACCTACCTTGAGGTTATGGCTAGATCATAGACATATAATCTTACTGCAGGTGATAGGATTGGGACCAAAAGTCCAATTTACCATAAATCCTATTTATTTTAACCTATTTTATTACCAGCTCATTTGATAGACATTTAATTTGTTTTTACCTTTTGCTTCTTTATATACTTTAATTCCAACTCTGAACTCCCATTCCACTAAGATGACGAGAATTCACTCTGTCATTATTCAGACTCACCCTTGGCCAGGTGCAGTAGCTCACGCCTATAATCCTAGCACTTTGGGAGGCTGAGGCAGGTGGATCATCTGAGGTCAGGAGTTCAAGACCAGCCTGGCCAACATGGTGAAACCCTGTCTCTACTGAAAATACAAAAAATTAGCCAGGTGCAGTGGTGTGTACCTGTGGTCCCAGCTGCTTGGGAGGCTGAGGCAGGAGAACTGCTTGAACCCAGGAGATAGAGGTTGCAGTGAGCCAAGATTGTGCCACTGCACTCTGGTGTGGGTGACAGAGCAAGACTTCAACTCAAAAAAAAAAAAAAAAAAATCACCCTTGCCTCAGTGTGGTTACCTGGCATCAGGATCATATGCAGGTCAAATATCAGAGAAGCTTCTCTGATTCTCCGTTATTGGTCCCTTCTGGTTACCATGAAGACAGGTCCAGGGAACATGACCTTTTTAGGACCTGTGACACTATTTCCATGTCACAAGATTCTTTGGCCTTGTGCTTCAAGTTCAATCTCCAATAACAGTCACTCTTTCCACAAATACCTTGACATTACTTAGACGTGGTTTAGCAAAAGTAGAATCTTTTGGGACACATGTTTTGCAAAAAAGGAAAATCATCTACTTGGGCTCCTTTTTATTTTGGCAGCAGAGCACATTAGGTACTTTTACTGCTGCAAAAATATTCAGATGGGATTATAGGAAAAGAAGATAAGATCTTATATAAGTTTGCTCGGGGTATACACATATCTATACATTGGGTCAGTTTCTCAGTGTATGAGAAGAATATTGCAACATAGCTTTGTCCAGCCATGCATTTCCAAGAGTGTATAGTCTTCATAAAAGAGAAATTGGGAGGCATAATGTAAAGAAATTGATTGCAGTATTCTGCCACAGTAACAAATATAACTTCAGACATTTTTCAAGTATATAGCTACATGCTTAGAATTCAGAAAATTATTCTGCCGTAACAGGCTGGCACCATCTTTCTTTTATCTGCAAGAAGGAACATTATTCATTCATTTATTATTTTACCAATTCTGTATTGAGCATTAAACTCAGCCCTAAGCACTGGGGATACAAAGATAAGATGGTGACATCTCTCCCTCAAGGCGCTCGTAGTACAAAAGGAGGTAGTGAACCAGCAAGCAGAGACTAGTCCTGTTGAGTATAAATGCAGGAATAGGAAACTGTGCAAGGTATGAGTTTGGCACAAAGGAGGGGTGCCTAGGCAGATGGGGGCAGATTTCACAGAAAGGGTGACACTGGAACTGGGTTTTGAAAAGTAAGTGAGACTCCAACAGCAAGACAGTGGAGGAAGGGTGTCCCAGACATTAATGCTGATAATAGTAGGGGCATAAAACAGCATGGTGTTTTGGGGAAGCAGAACTAGTGAGGTTGGCTGGAGATTAAGATATGAAGAGGGTGACTGGCAAGAACATGAGTGTGAGACGTTAGGCATGGGTTCCACTGTAGAGCTGAGAGCAGGGGGAAGACTACCTGCAAAGGGTCGGGGATGGATTGGATGGGCAGGAGACTGAGGATTGGCAGGAGGCCAGGATAGGAAGCAAGAGACTTTAGTAACATCCTAATGGGAGTTAAGAGGTTTGAGGGAAATATAGATCCCAGAATGATTGAACTTGACATTTTTTGTGGCAAATCCCATCATGCAGCTCTCCCACTTAAAATCTTTTAGTAGGTCAGGCGGGGTGGCTCACGCCTGTAATCCCAGCACTTTGGGAGCCCAAGGCGGGTGGATCACCAGAGGTCAGGAGTTTGTGACCAGCCTGACCAACATGGAGAAACCCCGTCTCTACTAAAAATACAAAATTAGCTGGGTGTGGTGGCGCATGCCTGTAATCCCAGCTACTTGGGAGGCTGAGGCAGGAGAATCACTTGAACCCAGGAGGCAGAGGTTGCGGTGAGCTGAGATCACATTGCTGCACTCCAGCCTGCACAACAAGAGCAAAACTCCATCTCAAAAAAACAAAAAACAAAAAACAAAAAATATCCTTTAGTAGCTCCTATTGCTTTCAAGACAAAATACAAGCTCATCAGCTGGGCCGAGCAAGTCTTTCCTCTATAGGTCTTCAGCTACTCTTTCTCAGCCTTCAGTTCCTCAGTTTGCATTTTTATGCGTGTGCTCGCCTCAAGTCTCTGAACCTTGCTGGTTAACCTAGAGTAACTTGCTTCTTCCTTCCATAATGAGCTTGTGTTTATATTTCAAATTTTACTTCCGACACCACCTTCCCTGGGCAGTCACTGGATTCCCTCTCACCCCCTACCTTGGATTTTTTTCACCATCGAATCTAGGCCACCATGCTGTAAACTGAATCCCCAAGTCCACGGTGAACATGTTGAGGGCAGGAGCTGTCTTTCTTTCCCTTCTTTCCTCCCCTCCTCCCCTTCCCCTCCCCTCCCCCTCCCCTCCCTCTCCCCTCCCCCTCCCCTCCCCCATCCTCCCTTCCCCTCTCTTTGTTTCTTCTTCTCCTTTTCCTTTTTTTTTTTTTTTTTTTTGAGACAGAATCTCACTCTGTCGCCCAGGCTGGAGTCCTATGACGTGATCTCAGCTCACTGCAACCTCCGCCTCCCGGGTTCAAGCAATTCTCCTGCCTCAGTCTCTTGAGTAGCTGGGATTACAGGCATGCACCACCACGCCTGGCTAATTTTTGTATTTTTATTAGAGACGGGGTTTCACCATGTTAGTCAGGCTGGTCTTTCTTTCTTCTCTCTCTTCTCCACTCACTCACTCACTCCCTCCCTCCCTCCCTCCCTCCCTTCCTTCCTTCCTTCCTTCCTTCCTCTCTTTTTTTTTCTCTTTCTTTTTTTTCAAAATTATCAGTAGATTTTATTATTAACTGTAAAGGTCTTTATAATTCTTAAAAGGCCAAAAATGAATTGGAATAATGAAGAAAAGAAGATCTGGAATAGAACTAGCTAGACTAGCCTAGCCCCCAATCTGTTCTACTAAGGAGAGGTTGGTAGATCCACACCAACCTCACAGGTATGCTATTTGAAGGTTAACATACATGTATAATCTTTTTTTTTCCAGTTTCCAGTGGCTTTAATTGGTAAATATGCTCTAGAAAAGAATGACCAATCCTGTTGCTTCCACGTCAGTGGAATGAAGAGCCGTATCAAGGGACACACCAAGCAGTGCTGAAGGAGACTGCTGCTGTGTCCACCTCTTATTCGTAGGCCCAGTCATAGGCACAAGTTCTTTGGGCTTAAACCATGGGCTGATTTCTTTTTCAACACTTTTTACTGGGTCACTGCCATGAATGATGTTCCTGCCCACCCGAATGCATGTCTTTTATTTCTAAATCTCCAGCCCTAGAATAATTCAAGGCTAAGTGAGTAGGCTCTCAATTAATTCTTTTGAATAAATGAATGAAGTAGCCCCAATAATGCCTGGGACTCCTTATGTTCAAGTTCTACCTCTACTGGAGCTGTTCCAATACATTGGAGAAATGCGATGTTAAAACTTAGATCTGAGAAAAGAGTCAGAACATGTCGCATTGCTACGAGGTCCAAGTCTAAGAGGAAGCATCTGCCTCAGGTCTTGGCAGATTTCCTTGCCTCCCTCTAATCTGTTCTTTTATCCAACAGATGTCTAAGTACTGCAACCTCAAGATGATTAATAACTCAAGGACTGGGAGGGGGGAGTATTTTTGTACTTTTTACCAGTACTTTGGAATCAGATCTTTCCATCTCAATGTGTGACATCAATTTTGTTTTCTTCTTTTGAGGTGTATACTTATATAGGTTTAACTATGAATAACTGTTAGGAATTTATAATCAGTAGTTTCAGAAGAAGTGACAGATGGGCTAGTATCCCAGAAACCAGCAAAGAAGAAGGGGGACCAGGAATCCTAGCAAGTGATAGAAAACATTTGGGAAAGGAAAGTAGTTGGTTTAGAGGAATCAGAAAACAAGAAAAAATTCTGCAGCCCAATGTGTTGAGGCCACCTTTGGTTAATCTCCTTAATGATTTAGGCAATGATTCTAAGTATCTGACTATGACATTTTGAGAGACCTTGGAATTATTGTGAGGGAACTGAAATCCAAATGAAAGCTTTTATTTTCTCAATCACTACAGTAAAATACAGTAAAAATACAGTAACTGGCATATGAGGGTTTCCATACTTAAAAGTTTGGGAATGGATTTTAAACTAGTAGTGTTCACCCTGAGCTGGAAGCGCTAGTTTTATATTTGTATAGTATCTTGTAATGTACAAAGGTCTTTTACTTACACTAATTTATTATAGTCACCATAACTTTGTAGGGTAAGATGGGGAGGCAGCGCCATTTTTCAAATGCAAAACTGAGACTTAGGCTGTGACTTGTGTATGGTTTCATGACTTGAATCAATTCAGTTGAGACAACCTTGCAAATCCCATAGATCTTAATTCAGTCCTTTATACTACCAATATTTTTTTTCTTGTGGAAGAATTATATCCAGAATGAAGGATAGGGAAATGTGGGGCTATAAATAAAATATGTGCTTCTTAGGAACCAATAAAAAGGAAGAACAGGGCTAGGAGCGGGGCTGGGTTCATCTGTTGACAGCAGTGTTAAAAACTAAGGGATTCTGGAAGTAAGACTTGGTTATGAGATTGAACAAAGGTACATTATGGCCAACCATAAACATGTGTGCTTTAACATCTACCAGATCCTCCTCATTCTTTAAGAAGTGCTTTCAGTTTTGCGTTCAAGAAAGACCCAAAATTATTTTGTTGATCTATTTTGAGAACAGATATAGGAGATAATTTAAAAGATTATATTCCCAAGATCTCAGATTTAAGAATGAACTTTGAACTTCCATATAAGTACCAAACAAAGGAGCATATATGACATACATTTAATTAAAAAAAATGAGTGCCTTTCTTGAATCACTAGAATATTTATAGTTTGATGTTGGTTCAGTCTTGTAATCTTAGTTCTTTGGGAGGCCTACGTGGGAGGATTGCTTGAGTCTAGGAGTTTGAGACCAGCCTAGGCAACATACTGAGACTCCATTTCTACAAAAAGTAAAAAAAATTAACCTGATGTGGTGGAACGTGCCTGTAGTCCTAGCTACTTGGGAGGCTGAAGCAGGAGGATTCTTTGAGCCCAAGAGTTCAAGGCTGCAGTAAGCTATGATTGCATCACTGCACTCCAGCCTGTGTGACAGAATGAGATGATGTCTTAAATAAATAAAATAGAATGTTTACTCTCTAGGCAGTAGCATGGCAAAGAATGCATAATTCCTGCAGGGAAATCTGTATCTATCAGACTCAAATTGTGTTAAAGCAAGCATTTAAAAATTGATCATAATCTCCTGTTTACCTCAGTTAAAAGGGTAAGAAGCATCGATCCACAGATAAATGGATATTCTATGGAAGTCTTCCAAGTAGCTAATAGAAATAACTATGATTTATTGATTGATTATTATGGACGAAGTAGTCTATTAAGCACTCTATCCATCTACTATCTATCTATATTAATTATTAGAAAATTTCTAGTAAATATTCACAATTAACTCAGTTTTTAAAAATAAGTACCTTAAAGCTTAAATAAGGTAAATGACTTGTCCAAAGTCATATAGGCAAAATGTGGTAGGAGGCTGAACAAGATTTTGTACTCGGAGATACCTGAGCTTAAAATACATACTCTTAACCTTATGCTAGGTGCTCTTAAAATGAGCTATAAGGAGTTTCTCAGAAGTCTCTGGAATTCAAATCAAGGTCTGGCTATCGTGAATAACTTGTCTGACTTTTTAGCTGTCAATTCTGTAACCTCCATCCACACAAGAAAGTTTGGGTGCATTCTCTAGAACAGTCACTGGGTGGAGCCAGTGCACTAAAAAGCCATCAGACTTTTTGGAGACCAGGCAGGGTTTATTCTAGGAAGTCAGGGGAAGTCAGCAAAGGCTGGTTTTGATTGGAAAAGTGCTAAAAAGATTACTCCCTCTGACAGCTGGCTTTTTTTCTTTTCTGGATAATGTAGATGAAGAGGAAGATGAGAGATCTCCGGAGGTGTAGAGAATTGCTAGAGCCAAGAGCTATGTGGGATGAATGCATAATCAACCAATTTTGTTCTTTCGCAGGAGTGGTTTCAATAATCTGATGTGTGGCTGGGTTGTGGGTTGTGGAAGCAAAGCACAATAGCCCCCTGCCCTGTGTGGTCTGCCTTCCCTTAGAGGCCCCAAGCTTTCACGGTGTATAATACTGGGTATATGCAACTGGCCCCACATCTAGTTTCTCAAATGGTCTGACTAAAAGGACAATAATGATGATGAGGATAATTGTTATTATGGTAACAAACATGTGCATGGCACTTTATTGATTCCTTTCACTTGCATTTGTTATTGAGGTGAGTGGACCTTCTGGCAGCAGAATAGAACTTCATGGGATAAAGGGAGGAGATAAGGGCAGGATGAACTTTTCCTCTATGTCTAGGAAGAGTTCTCCAGAGAAACGGAATGAAAGAATCTCTCTAAATAAATAAATGAATAAATAAATAAATACTCCCATGATAGGCAACTCCAAAATCCATAGGGTAGACCAGGAGGCTGGAGACCCAGGGAAGAGTTCATTTTTGCGGCTTGAGCCTGAAGGGAGTTTGCTGGCAGAAAATTCCGTCTTCCTTGGGGGATCTCAGTCCTTTTTTTTTTTTTGTAAAGGTTTTCAACTGATTAGATGAGGCCCACCCACATTATGGGGAGTAATTTGCTTTACTCAGAGTTTGCTTATTTAAATGTTAATCTCATCTAAAAATGCTTTCACAGAACCTCCAGATGTGTTTGAGCAAATATCTGGGTACAGTGACCTAGCTAAGTTGACACGTAAAATCAACCATTGTAGGTAGATAACAAATTCTATGCTGGGCTTGAGGGGAAAATAGAGTTCCTTTTGCTATCTTTGGTAGGGTTCAGAGCTGTTAATTTCTTTCTTCTTTTTTTTTTTCTTCTCTTTTTTGAGACAGGGTCTTGCTGTGTCACCCAGGCTGGGGTGCAGTTGCATGATCTTGGCTCACTGCAGTCTCCACCTCCCCAGTTCAAGCGATTCTCCTACCTCAGCCTCCCGAGTAGCTGGGATTGCAGGTGTGCGCCACCATGGCCAGCTAATTTTTGTATTTTTAGTAGAGATGGGGTTTCACCATGTTGGCCAGGCTGGTCTCGAACTCCTGACCTCAGTGATCTGCCCACCTCAGCCTCCCAAAGTGCCGGGATTACAGGCACATGCCACAGCGCCCGGCCCAGAGCTGTTAATTTCAACTGTAGCAGAAGCAATCTACTCACCCTCCCTCTTGTCCCTGAAAGCTTGATGAGTTGGCAGTGCTATTCTGGATAATCATACAAAATGTTTATATAAATATATAAAAAATCAAGAATTCTATAAAGCATGACTTCCAACCATATCATTCTGTGTTCTGATTATAAGGTGGCTCTGAGATTTCTTTAAAAAAATTTTTTTTTCTTTTTTTTCTTTCTTTCTTTTTTTTTTTTGGAGACAGGGACTTGCTTTGTTGCCCGGGCTGTACTGTAGTGGCACAATCATGGCCCACTGCAGCCTCAACCTCCTGGACTCAAGCAATCCTCCCACCTCAGCCTCTCAAGTAGCTGGAACTACAGGTGTGAACCTTCATGCCTGGCTAATATAAAAAACTTTTTATTTTGTAGAGACAGGATTTCACTATGTTGTCCGGACTGGTCTTGAACTCCTGGGCTCAGAGGGTCCTCCTGCCTCTGCCGCCCAAAGTGCTGAGATTATAGATGTGAACCACTGCTCCTGGCCCTGAAATTTCTTTTTTATAGAAGTACTTTGAAAAGGCATTGAATGAATAAAGTGCCTTTCAAGTAAAGTGTAGAAGCATCCAATGTTATTTCTGAAAGTGTCCCTAGAGATGGTAGGTTTGGATTTCCCCATTTTACAGCTAAATGGAGACACAGAAGAGTGAAATGACTTATTCAAGGTCATATTGGTATTTAATGAGAAAAGTGGGACCAGAACCCAGGCCTTCTGCCTGCAGTTTCGTCGTGCTTCCTGTTGCAGCATGCTGCCACCATACAAAAGTGCAAGGATAATCACTTGGACTGCAAAATGCCCAACCAGCTGTGCTAAGCAACATGTGTCTAGACAGGCCCAGCCAAAACAGGAAATGCCGGTCTTCAGTGGGGGAATGGTTAATCAAAGAGAAAAATATGAAAATGCTGAATCCCAATACTTCCCAGTGAAGTAGAGACACTAACTTGAATAAACCTCTGCTAGAGTGTGGCAAAAGGTGGGAGGGAAACGACTGAGGCTTAGGTTTCCATAAGCCTTAGGTTTAGTGGTGTCACTGTACTGAGTATAGTCCTATCACATCTTAACAAGTGGCTTTGTGATCTCAGCAAACTGAGATATCCCAGGTGGACACTACTACAGAAGTCATATATATAGAAGAATAAAACAGTTTCTGTAATTAATGCTACAAATAGATCTAAGCGGAAGCTACAGATTGGAGGCAGTGGAGGCCTAATCGGTTTCTTCAGCCAGGGGATTTTGGCACTCAAAGTTGGCCACCAGGAACCTTATGTAGTAAGTTGGGGGAAATAACAAAGATGACATTGGAATTAATATTTGGGCTCTTGGAGAAAATGTTGCCATTCAAATATCTTGCAATTATTAGCCCCAAGGGAACTAATTAAAAAAATGCTATAAGTGAGAGACCTAAAGGGGATGGAGAGAAAAGAGATGCCACTAACAAAGTCATAAAAGTAGTGAGGAAAGAGTAGTTCCCCGGCCTGTGCGGTGGCTCATGCCTGTAATCCCAGCACTTCGAGAGGCGGAGGCGGGCGGATCACGAGGTCAGAAGATCGAGACCATCCTGGCTAACTAACACGGTGAAATGCCATCTCTACTAAAAATACAAAAAATTAGCCAGGCGTGGTGGCGGGCGCCTGTAGTCCCAGCTACTCGGGAGGCTGAGGCAGGAGAATGGCATGAACCCGGGAGGCAGAGCTTGCAGTGAGCTGAGATCGCGCCTCTGCACTCTGGCCTGGGCGACAGAGTGAGACTTGGTCTCAAAAAGCAAAACAAAACAAAACAAAACAAAAAACAGAGTAGTTCCCCATATTAAATCAAACATCGTTGGCTGAATGGAAGGGAGAGCAGCGTGCAGGCTAGTGAGTAGAACCATGAGGTCGATATAAGAGTGGTGGTGTAGAGACTGTAGAGACAGGATTAATGGCAGTAGTAATGGTAAGGCCGTCCAACGTTAGCAGGAATTGGTTAAGTACAGCACCACCTGCACATTTTTGTTCACCAAATTCAATTTGAATAGTTGGAAACCATTTACCGAGTTCCTGGTATATGCCAGGTGTAGATTGCAATATTTTTCTTTCTTTTCTTTTTTTTTTTTTTTTGATGGAGTCTCACTCTGTTGCCCAGGCTGGAGTGCAGTGGCGCAATTTCGACTCACTGCAAGCTCCACCTCCCGGGTTTACTCCATTCTCCCACCTCAGCCTCCGGACTAGCTGGGACTACAGGTGCTCACCACCACGCCTGGCTAATTTTGTTTTTGTATTTTTAGTAAAGACGGCGTTTCACTGTGTTAGTCAGGATGGTCTCGATCTCCTGACCTTGTGATCCACCCGCCTCGGCCTCCCAAAGTGCTGGGGTTACAGATGTGAGTTATCCTGTCTGGCTGAGTGCAATATTTTTAATGCAATTCTGCAGAGAGATTTAAGATACACAGGAGCTACACAGAGAAAGGAGGTTAAATTTATTGGAGAATGAGACAGTATAAGAGAAGGTGGTCTAGATATATTACTAATCTGGGTTTTAAAGGCTGAATAGGCATTTTCTTTTTCTTTCTTTTCTTTCCCTCCCTCCCTCCCTCCCTCCCTCCCTCCCTCCCTCCCTCCCTTCCTCCCTTCCTCCCTTCCTCCCTTCCTCCCTTCCTCCCTTCCTCCCTTCCTCCCTTCCTCCCTTCCTCCCTTCCTTCCTTCCTTCCTTCCTTCCTTCCTTCCTTCCTTCCTTCCTTCGATGGAGTCTCGCTCTGTCTCCCAGGCTGGAGTGCAGTGGCATGATCTCGGCTCACCGCAACCTCTGTGTCCTGGGTTCAAGCTATTCTCCTGCCTCAGCCTCCTGAGTAGCTAGGATTACAGGAGCCCACCACCACACTCAGCTAATGTTTTGTATTTTTAGTAGAGATGGGGTTTCACCATGTTGGCCAGGCTGGTCTTGAACTCCTGACCTCAGGTGATCTGCCCGTCCCAGCCTTCCAAAGTGCTGGGATTACACGCGTGAGCCACCGTGCCTCGCCTATGAATAGGCATTTTCTTTTCTTTTCTTTTCTTTTTTTTTTTTGAGAGGGAGTTTCGCTCTCATTGACCAGGCTGGAGGGCAATGGTGCGATATCGGCTCACTGCAACCTCTGCCTGCCGGGTTCAGGCGATTCTCCTGCTTCAGCCTCCTGAGTAGCTGGGACTACAGGCACCCGCCACCATGCCTGGCTAATTTGGTAATTTCAGTAGAAACAAGATTTCTCCATGTTGGTCAGGCTAGACTCGAATTCCTGACCTCAGGTGATCCACCTGCCTCAGCCTCCCTAAGTGCTGGGATTACAGGTGTGAGCCACCACTCCCAGCCTGAATAGGCATTTTCTAAGTAGACAAGAAGAAAAACATGTGAAACAATGGAAACAGTAAACATACATTTTTACCAATAGGCATTGTTACGTAACAGCCACCCAAAACTTAATGGCCTAAGACAATGACAATAATTTATTTTGGTTGTGAATCCATCATTTGAGCAGAGCTAGGCAGGAATGGCTTACTTCAGTGGAGGCAGCTGCACTTGGGGCTGGGGAATCCCCCTTCACATTGATTTACTCACAAGTTGGTCCTGGCTACAGGCTGGGAGCTCAGCCAGGATGGGGGCTGTGGGAGGTCCTTACGGCGTGATAGGATGGTTGCTATTTTCAGGAGTGAATGTTCCTAGTACTTCAAGCAGAAGCTGTATCACCTTTTATGATCTGGCCTAAGAAGTCACATATCTCACTTCCTCCTACCATAGTCTCTCTCTTTTTTTTTTTTTTTTGAGACAGAGTCTTGCTCTTTTGCCCAGGCTGGAGTGCAGTGGTACGTTCTCGGCTCACTGCAACCTCCGCCTCCCAGGATTAAGTGGTTCTCCTGCCTCAGCCTCCCGAATAGCTGGGATTTTAGGCACACGCCACCATGCCCAGCTAGTTTTGTATTTTTAGTAGATACAGGGTTTCACCATGTTGACCAGGCTGGTCTCGAACTCCTGACTTCAGGTGATCCACCCGCCTTGGCCTTCCACAGTGCTGGGATTACAGGCGTGAGCCACCACACCCAGCCTATAGTCTTAAACTAATCCAGATTCAAGGGTTGAGAACATAGACTCCACATCTCAATGGGAAGAGTGTTAAGTCACATTGTAAGGAGATATTACTGTGACCACCTTTGGAAAATGCAATCTGATATAGGCATGTGGGAGTGAAGTATCATGGCCTGTTCAAGAAATACATCATAACACAGGTATTTTTCTCCTCTTCCTCCTCGTCTTCTCCTCCTCCCACTCTCCCTCTCCCAACCTCCTTCTCCTCCTTCCTTTCGCCAAACAGTAAGCAATATAGATTTTCTTATGTTCATGGGAGACAAGGATTCACATAGTAAGTCAATCTTGGTAAATTTCTCAAAATTTTTGAAACTCAATGTTTTATTTTTTAAATAAGAATAATCACACTTCGTTTACCTACTATCAGCATGCTTTTGAGGATCAAGTGAGATAATTCCTGTAAACATTACTTGAAACTTTATGTTTATTTATCCAACCATCTATTCATTTTTCTACCTAACCAACATCAATCCAACTCCACACAGCTGTTTTTTCATTATCAAATATATATTAAACATTTACACTGTGTCAAGTCTTTTACTATGGGATGGGCCCATTGTAAGTAATTATTGGTTCTCTGAAGAGTATTCCTAAATGTAATTTTTTGAAGTAATGCCAGTGAATTAGAATCTCTACACTCTCGAAAATGTGTAACTAGTATATGCAAAGTAACTGGTCACCAAAGGCAACTGTCTTATTTTAATGTTCAAATTTTCTGTTTGTTTCACCTTTTTCATTAAACTCTTTCTTCAATACATTCTGAGAGCAATTCTACTTTCTACAATAGCAACACAAATAAGCTCAAATAACATGGTTTGTTAGATTTATCACAAATAACAACTTATCTGCTTTATTTGGCCGGAATTGTAGGTTGGTTATCACAGCATTTTCTTAGTGTTATATATTTTTCAATGGATGTCTTCCAACATATTATTAGGTTCACATTATAGTACAGCATTACTCAGCTTATAAACAAATTGATAATTAATTACTTACATTTTATTTAAACAACAGTCTTGTAGTTGTGTAGTATGAGTTATAGCAGCCCAGATAGCAAATCCTACAACATTCTGTTGTCTTATTAATTACCAAACATCATCTATATCTAACATCAAACAAATCCCTCATTTATAGATTATTAAAATTCTAAGAAATTTTATTGCAGTTCCATTTATCTGAGATCTCCACATGAATAAATCTTTGCTAGAAGAACCTCTATGCAGGTGTAATGTATAGTGGCTAAGGCATGACTTTAAGGGAGTAAGATAGAATGTTTTTTGTTTGTTTGTTTTTTGGAAACAGGGTCTTGCTCTGTTGCCTAGGCTGGAGTGCAGTGGCATGCATGGTCGTGGCTCACTGCAGCCTCAACTTCCCAGGCTCAAGTGATCCTTCCACCTCAGCCCCCTGAGTAGCTGGGACTACAGGCGCACACCACCATGCCCAGCTAATTTTTTGTAGCGATGGGGTTCCACCATCTTGCCCAGGTTTGTCTCAAACTCCTATGCTCAAGCAATCCACCCACCTTGGCTTCCCAAAGTGCTGGGATTACATCTTAGAGGTATGAGCCACCATGCCTGGCTAAGAGTGAGTTTTTATTCTGGTTCTACAGGTACTTGCTGTGTGACCTTGGGCAAATTATTTAACTTCTTTAAGTCTTAACTTTTCCATCTCTAAGATGTATACAATGTTACACATTTATAGAGCTGTTACTAAGAAAATGAAAGAAATAATGCATATGAAGCTATTGGTAAAATTCCTTGCATAAGGTCTACACAAATGTTGGTTTTAGTATCTATGTTATTTTGACTAAATTGAGGTGAAGAGGTACTGTATAGTTCTTTTTTTCTTTTTCTCTATGTTAGAAGTTATAGATTATTTGCGATAATATAATTTGTATATATTTCATATAAAATTAGGTTCAGCTGTGTTACAGAGGCCTAAAATAACAGTGGCTTTAAAAATAGATTTTTTTTTCCTTTTTCAAGTAAAAGGAGGTAGGCTAACCAGGACTGGCATGATTTTTCTACTTTGAAAATTTTCCAAGAATTCTGAATTCTTAGTTTGCGCTTCTGTCATCTTGAGGCTCTGAACATTATCCTCACGATCCCAAATGCTAACTATGACTCTGGTCACTAAATTCACATCTTAAGAAGTGGTATATAGGAGTGATTGAAGAAGACAGTGGATGGGGAAGGCAAAAGGTAGCAGATCATGACTTTTAAAGGAGGTTTCCAAACCACATGGTATCTCCATGTACATTCCATTGTCTAGGATTAGTCACATATTCAGACCTAGCTGCAATGCAGGATAGAAAGTGTATTCTTGATTCTGAGTGGACATTTGCTTAGCTGAGAATTGCAAATCTATTTGCAAATCTATAAAAGAATTGGGAGAAAGCATTCTGGGGGACACTGGCACACATCTCCACATTATGCAACTTGTTTTTAAAACTGACTCAACTCATTGTGGTGTAAATCTGAATGATTGATTTGTCCAATAACTTCCACCAACTTTTCTCTGCCAAGTCACCACTTTATCTTGGGAACCAGCTCCTCTAATGATAGTTCAGTCTGATTTCTTTTATTTTGGTCACTTTAGACTATTCAGAATAGTCTTGTTCTAGTTTGTGAGCCCTAGTCCTCTTCATTTTAAAACATTATCTTAATCTGTTCCTGCTGCTATAATAAAATACCGAGACTGGATAATTTATAAATAACAGAAATATGGCCAGGCGTGGTGACTCATGCCTGTAATTCCAGCACTTTGGGAGGCTGAGACAGGCAGATCACAAGGTCAAGAGATCAAGACCATCCTGGTCAACATGGTGAAACCCCGTCTCAACTAAAAATACAAAAATTAGCTTGGTGTGGTGGTGCGTACCACCTGTAGTCCCAGTTACTCAGGAGGCTGAGGCAGGAGAATCACTTGAACCCAGGAGGCGGAGGTTTCAGTGAGCCGAGATCACGCCACTGCACTCCAACTTGGTGACAGAGTGAGACTCCGTCTCAAAAGAAAAAAAATATATATATATATTTGCATTTTTTTCACAGTTCTGGAGGCTGGGAAGTCCAAGACCAAGTTGCTGGCAGATTTGGTAGAAAGTAGAATTGCTCTGAGAATGTATTCAATAAAGAGTTTTAAATTTAATAAAGGAGAAACAAGCAGAAAATTTGAACATTAAAATAAGACAGTTGTTTTTGGTGACCAATTACTTTGTGTATACTGGTTAAACATTTTTGAGAGAGTGGAGATTCTACTTTCTACAATAGCAACACAAATAACCTCAAATAACCTGCTTTATTAGATTTATCACAAATAACAACTTATCTGCTCTATTTGGCCAGAATTGTAGGTTTGTTATCACAGCATTTTCTTAGGGTTATATATTTTTCAGTGGATGTTTTCCAACATGTTCTTGGGTTCACATTATAGTACAGCATTACTCAGTTTGTAAGCAAATTGAGAATTAATTACTTACATCCTATTTAAACAATAGTCTTGTAGACGTGTAGTATGAGTTATAGTAGCCAAGACAGGAAATCCTACAATATTCTGTTGTCTTAATAATTACCAGACATCATCTATACCTAACACCAAACACATCTCTGAGATTTGGTTCTGGTAAAACTTCTCTCTCTGCTTCCAGGATGGTGCCCTGTTGCTGCATCTTTTGACGAGGCACATAGCAGAAGAGAAAAAGGGGCAAACCCACTTCCTCAAGCACTTTTGTAAGCACAAAATCTCATTCACAAAGGGAAAGTCCTTATGACGTAATCATCCTCCAATGGCCCCACTTTCTAATACCATCACTTTGGGTATTAGATTCTAATGTATGAATTTTGGAGGGACACATACATTCAAACCATAACAAACATCTGTCTGATGCTTAATTCAAAGCTCTCTTACTCCTCTCTCCGGTTCGGGTTCTGGAGGCCTAGAGGAAAGGAGTGAACCCTCTTTAATTATCAGGCCCAGTGAGGCATTGAATTGTGACAGTGTATGACAGCAGTAATGTTTCACTTCCCTTTGAGTTAAATCATTACATCTCAAAGCCACCTGCTCTGTGGGCTCTAGACTAACTGACGCCAAGTAGCCATAAAATGCACTGCTCTGGACACCATAACTCATACACTGTAGTTCAACAATGTAAAACCAATCACTAACCAATGTTAATTCCGTGAATCAGTGAGAATTCCTGTTAAACAACTTTGTATCTGCCCACTCCTTCTCCCCTTTTGCCTTTATTTTTTTTTTTATTTTTTTGAGGCGGAGTCTTCACTCTGTCCCAGGCTGGAGTGCAGTGGCACCATCTCGGCTCACTGCAAGCTCCGCCTCCCGGGTTCGCGCCATTCTCCTGCCTCAGCCTCCCGAGTAGCTGGGACTACAGGCGCCGCCACCACGCCCGGCTAATTTTTTGTATTTTAGTAGAGACGGGGTTTCACCTTGTTAGCCAGGATGGTCTCGATCTCCTGACCTCGTGATCCGCCCGCCTCGGCCTCCCAAAGTGCAGGGATTACAGGCGTGAGCCACCGCGCCCGGCCCCCTTTTGCCTTTAAAAGCCTGCTTGTAACAAAGACCAAGTCGAAGTACTCCTCAAAGCAGCTTAAATGTGTGTCCCAGGTAGCCATCCTCAACCTTGGCCCAAATAAACTCTCCATGTTAATTGTGCCTTCATTTCTTTCTTTAGGTCAACAGGCTGGCTGTCATCACCTGTTCTTTCCATCTCCTTCCTCCATTGCTTACCTCCCTGAGACTGAGTCAGGAACAAGGCTGAGGGATACAGATGGTGGCACCTCTCCACCTTTCTTTTCATCATTCTCACTGGCTGGCTGTTTGCTTGAAGGGTAGTGGTTTGCCAGTGGTAGTACTGGGAATGACGTTAGGTGCTGCTGATGAGGCTCCATCCCAGGTGCTCTGTTGGCGTTGGCACTGAGGACATCTGCCTTCCAAGGTGCCCTACTGAGGGTCTGCAGCAAATTGTGGAATCCATCTTCCGCATGCCTCAGGAAACAGACCCAAGGGGACCATCTGTGCCCCTCCCCCATTGAGCTATACCCCTGAGCCCTGCTCCTTGGTGCTCTTTCTCTTGCTCTGGGGCAGGTCAGCAAGCCCAGGGCCTTAGGCGGCTTCGTCTTCTTTGTCTCCCGTCCCCCTTCCCCCTTTCATCCCCCTTACTCTTTCCGTCCCACTTCCCCCTTCCTTTCCCCTTCCCCCTTCCTTTCCCCTTCCCCCTTTATTCCCCCTTCCCCTTCCTTCCCCCTTCCCCCTTCTTCTTCTCCTTCTTTTTCTTCCTCCTCTTCCTCTTCTTCTTCCTCCTCCTCCTCCTTCCTATATGTTTGCATTGTTTAATTTTTAAATTTTAACTTTTATTTTATATGTGGAGGGTGCATGTGCAGGTTTGAATCCAGGCTGTGAGCATAGTAGCCAATAGGTAGTTTTTCAACTCACACACTCTTCCCTTGCCTCCCCTCTCTAGTAGTCCACCGTGTCCATGTTTTTCCATGTGTGCTCAATGTTTACTTCCCACCAACAAGTGAGAAAAAGAGGTATTTGGTTTTCTGTTCCTGCATTAATTCACTCAGGATAATGACCTCCAGCTCCAACCACGTTGCTGCAAAGGACATGATTTCATTCTTTTTTATGGCTGTGTAGTAGTCATTCCATGGTGTATATGTACCACATTTTCTTTATCCGGTCCACCATTGATGGGCACCTAGGTTGATTCCATGTCTTTGCTATTGTGAATAGCACAGTGATAAACATACCAGTGCATGTGTCCTTTGGTGTAATGATCTATTTTTCTTTGGTTATATCCCCAGTAATGGGGCTGTGGGGGTCAAATGTTATCTCTTTAAGTTCTTTGAGAAATCTCCAAACTGCTTTCTACAATGGCCAAACTAATTGACATTTCCACCCACAGTATCTAAGTGTTCCTCTTTCTCTGCTGCCTTGTCAGCATCTGTTGTTTTTTGACTTTTTTTTTTTTTTTTTTTTTGAGAGGAAATCTTGGTCTGTCACCCAGGCTGGAGTGCAGTGGCGCGATCTCAGCTCACTGCAACCTCCACCTCCCAGGTTCAAGCGATTCTCCTGCCTCAGCCTACCAAGTACCTGGGATTACACATGTGCGCCACTACTCTTATCTCATTTTTGTATTTTTAGTAGATATGTGGTTTCACCATGTTGGCCAGAGTGGTCTCAAAGTCCTGACCTCAAGTATTCCGCCCACCTTGACCTCTCAGAGTGCTGGGATAATAGTCATGAGCCACAGTGCCTGGCCATTTTTTGACTTTTAATAATAGCCATTCTGGCTAGTGTGAAATAGTACCTCATTATGGTTTTGATTTGCATTTCTCTGATGATTAGTGATGATGAGCATTTTTCATATGTTTGTTGGCCTCTTGTATGTCTTCTTTTGAAAAGTGTCTGTTCATGTCCTTTGCCTATTTTTTTAATGGGGTATTTGTTTGTTGCTTGTTGATTTGTTTTAGTTCCATATAGATTCTGGATATTAGATCTTTGTCAGATGCATAGTTTGTGAATATTTTCCCTCATTCTGTAGGTTGTCTGTTTACTCTGTTGATAGTTTCTTTTGCTGTGCAGAAGCCTTTAGTTTAATTAGGTCCCACTTGTCAATTTTTGATTTTGTTGCAATTGCTTGTGGGGACTTAGCCAAAAAGTATTTGCCTTAGGCTTTTTTTTTTTTTTTTTTTTTTTTGAGACAGAGTCTGGCTGTCTTGCCCAGGTTGCAGTGCAGTGGCACAATCTTGGTTCACTGCAACCTCCGTCTCCTGGGTTCAAGTGATTCTCCTGTCTCAGCCTCCCGAGAAGCTGGGACTACAGGTGTGCACCACCACGCCCAGGTAATTTTTGTTATTTTAGTAGATACAGAGTTTGACCATGTTGGCCAGGCTGGTCTCGAACTCCTGACCTCAGGTGATCCACCCTCCTTGGCTTCCCAAAGTGCTGGGATTACAGGCACGAGCCACCGCACCTGGCCACCTTAGGCTTCTTAAACATACAACTGGGGCAACCCATGCCCCTCTTCCCTTCTTTTTTTGCTTATTGTGGTAAAATATTTATAAACAAACATTGCCATTTTAACTCTTTTTGAGTGACAATTCAGTGGCCTTAATTACACTTACGATATTGTGCAACCATCGCTATTATTTATTTCCAAAACTTTTTAAATCACCCAAACAGAAACTCTTTACCCATTAAGTAATAACTCCCCATTTCCCCTCCCCCAGTTCTCTGGTAACCTATAATCCACATTGTGTCTTTATGAATTTGATTACTCTAAAAATTTCATGTAAGTGGAATTTCATACGAGTGGAATTTGTCTAGCTGATTTCACTTAGCATAATGTTTTCAAACTTCATCCATGTTGTAGCATGTATTATAAGTGGATTCTTTCATGGCTAAGTAACATTCCATTGTATGTATATACTACATTTTGCTTATCCACGTCTTTTGGTTATTGTGAATAATGCTCTAAAGAACATTGCCATACAAGTATTTGTTTGAATTCCTGTTTTTAGTTCTTTTGTGTATATACCTAGAAATGGAATTGTTGGGTTTTGTGGTAATTTTGTGTTTATTTTTTGAAGAACTGCCAAACTGTTTTCCACAGCATCAGAACCACTTTACATTCCCACCAGCAATGTACGAGGGTTCTAATTTCTCCACATCCTCACCAACACTTACTTTCCACATTTTTGATTATAACTGTCCTTGTAGGTGTGAAGTGTGTCTCATTGTGGTTTTGATTTGCATTTCCCTGATGACTAATGGTGTTGAGCACCTTTTCATGTGTTTATTGGCCATCTGTGTATCTTCTTTGGAGAAATGTCTATTCAAGTCCTTTACCCATTTTTTAATTGGGCTGTCTTTTCTTTCCCCACTCTTTTTTTTTTTCCAGCTACCATAGAGAGAGGAGAAGAAGAAAGACTTCTCTTTTACTTTCTCAAGCCTCTGGTCTCTCTCTGTCTTTTTCTTTTTTTTTTTTTGAGATGGAGTCTCGCTCTGTCACCCAGGCTGGAGTACAGAGGCACAATCTCTGCTCATTGCAACCTCTGCCTCCTGGGCTCAAGCCGATACTCCTGCCTCAGCCTCCCCAGTAGCTGGGATACTCCTGCCTCAGCCTCCCCAGTAGCTAGGGTCTGCCACCACGCCCAGCTAAATTTTGTGTTTTTAGTAGAGATGGGATTTCACCATGCTGGCCACGCTGGTCTCAAACTCCTGACCTTAAGTGATCCACTAGCCTCGGCTTCCCAAAGTCCTGGGATTACAGGCATGAGCCACCTCTTACGGCTGTTTGCTGGTGAATCAGTTCAGGTTCTCTTGCCCCTGGGGTGGGGGCATAGGTAGTGATGTAAGGCTTACAGCAAGAAATAGGCTTTAAAAACTGTTCCCAGTAGGCCATGCTTGGTGGTGCATGCCTGTGAGCCCAGCACTTTGGGAGCCTGAAGCGGGTGGATAGCTTGAGCTCAGAAGTTCAAGATCAGCCTGTGCGATATAGTGAGACCTCATCTCTACAAAAAATACAGAAAGTAGTTGGCTGTGATGGTGTGCACCTGTAGTCCCAGCTACTCAGGAGGCTGAGGTAGGAGGATGGCAGCCCACGAAGGCAAGGCTGTAGTGAGCTGAGATTGTGCCACTGCACTCCAGCCTGGGCGACTGAGTGAGACCCTGTCTCAAAAACAACATCAACAACAAAATGCTGTTCTCAGTAATCTCCCTTAGAGGCTCAAAAAGACCTTAATCAGATCTTACACAAATCTGTTTCATTTATGCATAGAATAATTCAGTCTTAGAACAGGAAGGGACCATGGAGTTTATCACATCCAACTCCATTATTTTACAGATAAGGCCTCTCAGGTCCTTCAAGGTGAAGTAACTCTGCCCACTAATTTACCATCTTAAAACAGATTTTTAAAAAATGCTTGACTTATGTGTCACTCTGACTGGCTGCAAAGGTATACCTTCTTCTTTTTTTTTTTTTTGTAATCTGGAAGAGGAGTACATTACAGATATGACCTATTTCTGTTTTCCCTTCTCCATTTGATAGTGGCAGATTTCGGGTGAAAATATTTTGTCACCAGCTCTAATATATGGATAGTTTCTAGGCCTTTGGAGTTCAGGTTATTATGCTAAATGAATACAGATGAGCATTATGCCTATATAGTGCTCTACACTTTGCAAAGTGTTATAACGTGCTTACCATCAGTGAACAGGTGTCATTATTCCTATTAGTTGGAGAAGGACATGGCCAAGATAATCAGTCAACTGGTGGCAGCTTTTGGTGCAGAACAAGTCTGTTGTCTCCAGGTAGGTGATCTGGCTGTGATGCCTGGCACCCTACTGATTACCAGCAGGATACAATGGAAAGAACATCCGAATTTGGAGCCAGAGAACTCAGGTTCAATTCTCAACTCCATCCCTGATAGGCTCTTACCTGAGGCAAGTCACTTTGCCTTTCTAATTCTCAGTTTTGTCATCTGTAAAGTGGAGACAAAAATAGCATCTATCCAGTTTTTGTGGGACTCAAGACAGAAAATGGAATAGAGTCCTTTGTGAATATAGAGAGTTATACAAATGTTAGTGATTGCTATTATCTGGCTGTCGAGGTAGGGGGTCACTCTGTGTATTATAAATAAGACTTTGTATGGTTTAATGGGTTTAGAAGCTTACACAGAGCTTCAAAGAGCTCCTGCAGAGTAAAAGATGATGTGTTCTTCATCCTTAGGTCTTATCCTAACCCATAACCATTGTTATTTAGAATTCAACAGACACAACAAGCATAGTCTTCTTGAAATATTCCTCTTTGTAAATACAGCTTTGCTTTTACAGTTCTTTCACCCGCAGAAAGATGCAACATTTGCTCATTTCACCTAGCATTTGAAGGGTCAGTCATGGAAATCTGAAAATCTTTCCAACACACAAACCCAGTCATGACGCTCCTATTATTAAAAACCTTTTTACTCCCTGTGGCTCACAGGATCAGGTCTAAATGCCAGGGCTGTAAATCGTTTCCCTATCTAAGTGGAATATACATATGCAAATGGATTTATTAATCAGAGGCCTATCATTACAGTACCAGCCCTTTTCTATGCTTCCAGCCTTTCATCATAGTCCACCCATTTCTTTCCTACAAACTGTATGTGCCGCAGCACCTCTCATGGGAAACAAAGCCCAGATGCTCTGCTGGTCATGGCCGCCTTCTGTTTACATGGGCTGCCTCAGCTGCATGGAGCCCTTGGCCTTCTCTTTGCCCCTTCCATATCTTCCCTTTAAGACCCCACTCAAAACTGCTTCCCTGTGAGACCAACTCTGACCTCTTCATCCTCACAGGGAGGATTCATCGTTCCTTCTTCGTGCAGGGCAAAAAGAAAAAAAAAAAAATTTCCCCCAGGATTCTGTCTTTTGCTCTTTTTAATTTGAGATTTGTTTAGCCATTAGTCCACAAGTGTTTTGAGGGCTGGACAAGAATTGTATTCTCTGCATCTCTGTGCGCCAGTGCCCAATGCCCGATGTGGAAACAGTAGGTACTCAATACATGTTTGCTACCATATACTGATAAAGGAAACAGGAATCTGTTTGCCAACAATCCTTATAGCCTGGAACTGTGCCCATTTGGGTCTTCCTTCCCCTCTCTCTGAGATTAAAAATATATCATCATCCTCTAGTCATTAACTGGACATAAATTAGATAATAAAAGCAGACCTTACTTTAAAGTTTCACCCTCCAGGCCTCTCTTTTAGCCAGTTGGCCCATGGGCTGGAGAGCCAGGGCCTGTGACACTGGGTCCCTCTGTCTGATAACACTAACAAGCTATGTGTCTTTAGCCCATCTCTTGGCTTCAGGTTTTGGACTGTCTGGGAGTTAGAGTAGATATTCTCAGGGATCCTACTCCATTCTGACCATTTCTCTTTGACATAGTTGATGCTGAAAAGCTGGGTGAGGTCCAGCCAAGGCAAATACATTCTGGCTGGAGCAGAAGACCAAGGTAGAGACACAGGCTGGAGATGGGGTGGGGGGTTGGGTAAGACTGGTATCAGCACAAAAGCCCTGGGGCTCCCTTCAAAATTAGAATATTGTTTTGTTACTGTCTAGTTACTTCTCGCAGCACAGAGTAAACCCTCCCAGCTCAAACATGCCTTCTTCAGAATGCTCACCCCTCTACCATGATGCCCCCTAATCCCGAGTGGGAGTTTTTCCTCAAACCTGGTCACAGAATCCTTTACATTGTCCCCCATTAGATTTCTTGTGCACTGTTTTTCTGCACTTGCTTAGAATTTCAACACGTTGCTGCCAGTGAGATGAGAATGGAAAAGTGCAGAAGGGTCAGGTGAACTCAAGCATGTGCTTGGATGAGAGCAGAAGAGCCGGCAGAGAGGAGTAGGAAGGGCAGAATTGGTGAGAGCTCTGCATTGAAAACGGGACATGGACAAAGGGGAGGAGTTAGGGACAAGATACATTAGGAGTTTTATTGCAGACTTGTTTGTTTCTAATGCAGTTGAAGTTTTGTTTGTTTGTTTGTTTTTGAGAGAGGTTCTTATTGTATCGCCCGGGCTGGAGGGCTGGATGGAGTGCAGTGGCACGATCTGGGCTCGTTGCAACCTCTGCTTTCCCTGGTTTAAGTGATCCTCAAGCCTCAGTCTCCTGAGTAGCTGGAACCACAGGCGTGCACACTACGCCTGGCTAAGTTTTGGTAGAGATGGGTTTTACCATGTTGGCCAGGGTTTTTTTTTTTTTTCCAAAGAAAGGAATGTGTTAGAAGAAAATATGAAGTATGAAGCTTGTACTCCAGCATATGAGTGAGAATGAGAATAACCCAAGAGCAGGAAGTTAAATATTTCACAAAAAACGTTTATATGAACTTTGTCATGTCTTTTGTTAAGTGAAAAGTAGAGAGACACATTTATTGGATGGACTAGCTATGAATCCAATTTTTAGATAAATCCTAATATTTGTTGCTTTAAAAGGGTCAAGGTCCAATACCTAACCAAAACTGAGAAAGCCACCATCAAGGAAAGGCCTAGATTCCGGGCATAGTGGCTCACGCCTGTGATCCCAGCACTTTGGGAGGCCGAGGTGGGCGGATCACAAGGTCAGGAGTTTGAGACCAGCCTGGCCAACATAGTGAAAACCCGTCTCTACTAAAAATATAAAAAAATTAGCTGGATGTGGTGGTAGGCACCTGTAATCCCAGCTACTGGGGAGGCTGGGGCAGGATAATCACTTGAACCCGCGAGGTGGAGGTTGCAGTGAGCCAAGATTGCGCCACTGCACTCCAGCCTGGGCGAAAAAGGCCTAAAAAACCCCAGTTATTTTCTTTTATAAAAGCGAAGAAAATGGGGGAAAACAGATTAAAGAAAAAGAACAAAAAATGGAAAGAGGACACACGAAGTCTTGTTCTAAGGTGGCTGTGGACCAGCCGTTATCCAGTGAACCTCAGGGCAGGACTTCCTCCCCACTTTCCCATCTCAGCTGTTTTTTTACATAATGAGAACAGGATAACACTGGGTAGTCAGAAAAATGTTGCTCAAGATTCTACTAAAGATAAGTAACAGCAAAGATATATCCAGTCCCTCGGCAAACTACTGATGTCGCATAGCAACAACTGCCTAGTTTTATTTCTGTCACACGATTGCCATAAGGAAGCTTTGAAATTAATTTTTTTTTTAAATTTAAACAAACAAGGTAGCATACCTCACTGCACCCATCCAAGTCACCTGCCTCTTTCCAAAATTAGAAAGGCAGCCTCTTCAAAGAAGAGACAATTAAGGTAGTAGAAACAGAAACACAAATTTATTGGGTCTCTGCTAATCTCTATCCCATGGCATCTCATTTAATCCTGGTAATAACCATGTGAGGTAGGTTTGACTCTTATTTGGCAGATGGGGAAACTAACTTAAAGGCATTGAGTAACTTGGCCAAGGTCACCCAGTTGGTAAAGGGGTAGAGTTAGGATTGAAAGGATTCCCCTCACCCTTTTTCATCTGATTTGTAATCCAGTGCTTTTCCCATCACTCAACCTATTGCAATGAGGTCAGTGGTACTGCAGCTGGCTGGAGTCCCCCTGCCACATCTGAAGGTGTCTGGGATTGTGTCTGTAACAGGCCAGTCTTACTTCCAGAGGAACACCTGGAAGAATTTGGACCCAAGTTTTATTCTATGGTCTAGTTGTTTCATGGTATAGACCTACCTGGGAAATCTAAATTTATAATTAGCCTAATGCAAGACAGTCAGAGAGAGGCAAGGGGCAGGACCTGTGAAAACACAATAGCTCTTCAGGGCACTTGTGTTCTGAACTGTATGAGGGGAGTCCCTGTCACCACTTTTGGTATTGGTGTTTGCAGGCAGGTATTTAGGATTTATTCAAGAAGTAAGTTCCCTACGTATTATGACATTTACTTGAATTTTTTTTTTTTTTTTTTGAGATGGAGTCTCACTCTGTCACCCAGGCTGGAGTGCAGTGGTGCGATCTCGGCTCACGGCAACCTCCGCCCTCCGAGTTCAAGCGATTATTCTGCCTCAGCCTCCCGAGTAGCTGGGATTACAGGCATCTGCCACCGCGCCTGGCTAAGTTTTTGTATTTTTAGTAGAGATGGAGTTTCACCATCTTGGCCAGGCTGGTCTTGAACTCCTGACCTCGTGATCCACCCTCCTTGGCCTCCCAAAGTGCTGGGATTACAGGTGTGAGCCACCATGCCTGGCCTCAAATCCTTATTATTTTTCCTAGCAGTCACTTCAGTGTCTGTGAGTAGGAATAATAGAACGAAACACAAGGAGTCCAAGGCAGACATTTTTGGTTTCCCCTCTGCTCATGACTCAGGGGTGTGTTCTGGAAAGATCCCGCCTCTGCTTGCTCACCACCCATATGGCTCTCACACAGAGGAAGAACTCAAGTCAACCAACATTCCCTGAGCCTCTATTGTTTGCTGAGCAGAAGGGATACAGAGCAGTGTTACCCATGACGCCTGACCTCAAGAAATTCTTCAGCCTCATCAAGGAGATAGAAATCAAACAGTTACTACTGTATGATAGACTGGTTGTAGGCCTAAAGAAGTACGGCAGGAGCACAAAAATAAGTGTCATCCAGTCTAGTTCATTGGAAAAAGGATTTTAATGAAAAGGGCCCACTTGATCATATTAATGCAGGCCTTGGGATCACTGGGGCGTTCTAGGTGGAAGGACAGCATGGGATCATGAAACAGGGAACCCTAAGCAGTTCAGTAAGCCTGGAGTATAAATTACTGGGAGGAAAGTGGGGGAGATAAAGTTGGAGAGACAGGCAGGAGTCAGTGATGTCTGGTATGTGTGTATGTTGGGGCAGGTGATGGTCTGAAGGTCAGGGATAGGCGTCCATTTTATGGTAATGGGGAACCTTCGACAGATGTTTGAGCAGAGAAATAACTTGCTAAGATCTGTGCTTTAAGAAGTCATACATTGTGGCATTTAGGAAGTAGATGCAGCTGAGCAAGATTAAATTCAGAAAGATCAGAAAAACACTGGGTAAATAAATTTGAAGAAGTTTCTTTGCCAGAGGTCTCTTAAAATATTTTAATGTGCAAATGGGTCCTGCCCATTTGCACATTAAAATGCCTTTGTTGTGGATATTCTCCTTTTGTCCATCTGGATTTGATCCCCATCTTTCTCTACCCTGACTCCAGGAGGCTGACCTTCTGGAAACATCCCAGCTTGACTCCTTTGCCTGCTCCCTTCTTGTTGGGTTCAGCCAGTGGGGGAAACCAGCAGGAGATCAGAGGTGGGAAGAAAGACAGAACAGAAAATTTTCTTCCTATTTTTCTTTCCTTTTGAAAAAATGTTTGTTAACAGGGCCTCGCTCTGTCACTCAGGGTGGAGTAGAGTGCAATGACACAATCATGGCTCACTGTAGCCTCTGCTTCCTGGGCTCAAGCCATTCTCCCATCTAAGCCTCCAGAGTAGCTGGGACTGCAGGCATGCACCAATAAACCTGGATAATTTTTTAAATTTTGTATAGAAACAAAGTTTCGCTATATTGCCCAGGCTGGTCTCGAACTTTTGTGCTCAAGGGATTCTCTCACCTCAGCCTCCCGAAGTGCTGGGGTTACAGGTGTGATCCACCATGCCTGGCCTAGAAAATTTCTAACCCTCTTCAGTTGGGCCTCAGTTTGCCAGTGGCTCTACCTGAGGTCATAATTCATGCTAGGAAGTCCCTTTTCTTTTTCATTTGTTTATTATTTTTATTTTTTTAACTGACAAATGAAAGTTATCTATATTAATTGTGTACAATATGCTATTTTGAAATATGTATACATTATGGAGTGACTAAATTGAGCTAATTAACACGTGTTACCTCACACACTTACCATTTTTGGTAATGAAAATAAGAGGTCCCATTTCTATAGCTACAGCTCACTCTGGATTCTATAGCCATAGTTCTCTCCTTCCTCTGCCCCTTCAGACCTCGCAGTGGCGATGATTTCCTGCTATTGCTAATCTAGGGGTGCATCACTATCATTTGCTGGTTCCTGTACCAGCCCACACCTTTGAAAATAATTTCTTTATTCAGATGTCTTCAAGTGTCACCTCTGTGTGTGTAGCCAGCTTCCTGCTGGATGCTGACTGATACAGTCACGGAACAGTGTCTGATATGGTTTGACTGTGTCACCACTCAAATTTCACCTTAAACTGTAATAATCGCCATGTGTCCAGGGTGGAGCCAGGTGGAAATAACTGAATCATGGGGGCAGTTTCTGCCATACTGTTCTCGTGGTAGTGAATAAATCTCACGAGATTTGATGGTTTTATATATGGGAATTCCCCTGCACAAGTTTTCTCTTTGCCTGCCCGCCATGTAAGACGTCCCTTTGCTTCTTGTTCATCTTCCTCCCTGATTGTGAGGCCTCCCCATCCTGTGGAACTGTGAGTCCATTAAACCTCTTTCCTTTATAAATTACCTAGTCTCAGGTATGTCTTTATTAGCATCATGAGAACAGATTACCGCAGTAAATTGGTGCCGGGAGTGGGGCACTACTATAAAGATACCTGAAAATGTGGAAGCGACTTTTGAACTGGGTAACAGGCAGAGGTTGGAATGGTTTAGAGGTCTCAGAAGAAGACAGAAAGATGTGGAAAAGTTTGAAAAACTTCCTAGCGATTGTTGAATGGTTTTGACCAAAATGCTGATAGTGATATGGACAATAAAGTCCAGGCTGAGGTGGTCTCAGACGGAGATGAGGCACTTGTTGGGAACTGGAGCAAAGGTGACCCTTGCTATGTTTTAGCAAGAGACTGATGGCATTTTGCCCCATCTTGGAGATGTGTGGAACTTTGAACTTGAGAAAGATGATTTAGAGCATCTGGCAGAAGAGATTTCTAAGCAGTAAAGCATTCAAGAGGTGACTTGGGTGTTGGTGCTGTTAAAAGCATTCAGCTTTCTATATTCACAAAGAGAAGCAGAGCATAAACGTTCAGAACATTTGTAGCCCGATGATGTGGTAGAAAAGAAAACCCATTTTCTGAGGAGAAATTTAAGATAGCTGCAGAAATTTGCATAAGTAATGAGGAGCCAAATGTTAATCACCAAGACAGTGGGGAAAATGTCTTCAAGGCATATCAGAGGTCCTCATGGCAGCCCCTCTTTTCACAGGCCTGAAGTCCTGGGAGGGAAAAACGGTTTCCTGGGCCAGGCCCAGGGCCTTGCGGCTTTGCGTAGTCTTGGACTTGGTGCCCTGCATCCTAGTTATGGCTGAAAGGGGCCAAAGTACAGCTTTGCCTGTGGCTTCAGTGGGTGCAAGCCCCAAGCTTTGGCAGCTTTCATGTGGTGTTGAGCCTACAAGTACACAGAAGTCAAGAATTTCAGAGGATGTATGGAAATGCCTGGATCTCCAGACGGATGTTTGCTGCAGCAGTGGAGCTCTCATGGAAAAACTCTGCTAAGGCAGGGTGGAAGGGAAATGTTGGGTGGGAGACCCCACACAGAGTCCCCACTGGGGCACTGCCTAGTGGAGCTGTGAGAAGAGGGCCACCATCCTCCATACCCCAGAATGGTAGATCCACTGACAGCTTGCACTGTGTGCCTGGAAAAGCTGCAGACACAAAATGCCAGCCTGTGAAAGCAGCTGAAAACAGGGCTGTACCCTGTAAAGTCACGGGAGTGGAGCTGCCCAAGACTGCGGAAACCCACCTCTTGCATCAGCATTACCTGGATGTGAGACATGGAATCAAAGGAGATCATTTTGGAACTTTAAGATTTGACTGCCCCATTGGATTTCAGACTTGCATAGGGGCTGTAGCCCTTTGTTTTGACAAATTTCTCCCATTTGGAATGGGTGTATTTACCCAATGCCTGTACCCCCACTGTATTTAGGAGGTAACTAACTTGCTTTTGATTTTACAGGCCCATAGGTGGAAGGAACTTCCCTTGTCTCAGATGAGACTTTGGACTGTGGACTTTTGAGTTAATGCTGAAATGAGTTAAGACCATAAGGGACTGTTGGGAAGGCATGATTGGTCTTGAAATGTGAGGACATGAGATTTAGGAGGGACCCAGGGGTGGAATGATATGGTTTGGCTGTGTCCCCACCCAAATCTCACCTTGAATTGTAATAATCCCCATGTGTCAAGGGCAGGGCCAGGTGGAGATAATTGAATCATAGGGTGGTTTCCCCATACTGTTTTCGTGGTAGTGAATAAGTCTCATGAGATCTGATGGTTTTGTAAATGGCAATTCCCCTGCACAAGCTCTCTCTTTGCCTGCCGCCATGTAAGACATCCCTTTGCTCTTCCTTAGTCTTCCTCCATGATTGTGAGCCATGTGGAACTGGGAGTTCGTTAAATCTCTTTCCTTTACAAATTACCCAGTCTCAGGTATGTCTTTATTAGCAGTGTGAGAAGGGACTAATACATTGTCTTTGAGAAGTACCTATCCATTTCAAGGAACTGTTCGATCTGGGGCAGAGAGAATGAGAATTTTAACCAAGACTCACATAGTAAGTAAGAAGGTGAGGACATAGACTAGAGAGATATTCAGGAAGCAGAATTGACAGAATAGTCGCTGATTGTAGGGTCAGGAGGAAGAAGAGGTAGAGAGAATGGCTCCTTTTCTTTGGGCCTAAGTGCGTAGATGGTGATATCATTCACCACATCACAGAATGTAAAAGGAAGGACAGGTACCAAGAAGAAAACCAGCACTCTGGAGCATAGTAAACTCAAGGTGCCTGTGGGGCCTCTACGGGTAAAGAGGAGCCCTTGTTTACCTCCTGACTTGAAAAACATGCATAGATTCAAATATTTTTTTCATTCCTGCTTGGAATTTTCCTTTTTTACTTTTGAAGTCCATTTCTCACAATCCTCTGTGAAAATCAGCGTACGCTGAAAGTAGGTAGTTTGTTATCTTTACTGTGACTTCATGACACCAGAGGGCCAGAAAGCTAAAAATATTGAGAACCTAGGGTCATATTGAGCTTCTTAAAACACCTGCATTTGTCTCTGCTCTTCACCAAGCTAAAACAGGGTCTTGGCCGGGCACAGTGGCTTACGCCTATAAACTCAGCACTTTGGGAGGCCGAGGCAGGTGGATTGGATCACTTGAGGTCAGGAGTTCGAGACCAGCCTGGCCAACAATGGTGAAACCTCATCTCTGCTAAAAATACAAAAATTAGCCAGGCATGGTAGCATGCGCCTGTAATCCCAGCTACTCCAGGGGCTGAGGCAGGAGAATCACTTGAACCTGGGAGGCGGAGGTTGCAGTGAGCCGGGATCGCACCACTGCACTCCAGCCTTGGCAACAGACAGAGCAAGACTCCATCAATCAATCAATCAATCAATAACAGGGTCTCTTTAAACTGGGTATGAAAATGTCCTTGCCAGTCAGTCAAGCACTATAGCGCCCACAGCCCCTTCTAGTGCCCTGCCCCACTCCCTCTCTGGAGGACTCTGCTGCCCATCTGTGCCTGTCAGCAGGTGGTGGTCCTGCCCTGCTGGCCTGATGTGAGCTGGGGGTGTTGACGTCAATCCCCCTGCCTCTGACATCTCAGATCTCATCCCTGTTATGAATTTAGCTCAAAAACTTCCAACAATTACGGAAACAGAGTTTGAACTCTTTAGCCTGATGACCAAGTCACAGCCAAAATATTAAAGGAGAAAGCAGAGTTTCATGGGGTCTGGTAGTATTTGTAATGGTAACTGATGGGCTATCCCTATGACAGAAAGTAACTTTGAGGGAATAAGAGTCCAGGTCTCTTATTAGTGGGAGCTAAATCTTGGGTTCACATGGACATAAAGATGGAAACAACGGACACTGAGGACTCCAAAAGGAGGGAGATAGGGAAGGGGGCAAAGGCTGAAAAACTTTCTACTGGGTGGCATGTTCACTGTCTGAGTGACAGGATCAATAGAAGCCCAAACCTCAGCACCACGCAACATACCCCTGTAACAAACCTGCATGTGGACCTCCTGAATCTAAAATAAAAATGGAAATTTAAAATAAGTCAGGGTTGTAGGTCTAGATTCCATTGCCTGAGAACGTGGTATGATTTTTCGAGAAAACAGTGGATTTTCTTTATTCTTTCGTTTTTTTTGAGGTTCTATGATTCTTTCTAAATGCTTATTGTATATACTGTTCACATCATTCAGCAGGCAGACATATAATGATCTTATTCTAATTTTTCATGACATTTACCTTTTATTCCTGATTAGATTAATACATCTCAGCATTTTGTATTGCCTACAACCCACTGTGCTTAAATGGGTGTGAAAAAATACTTGTTGAGTAAATGGATGAATATATCACTAAGTATGAATCACTGATATAGCACTCACCTTGAATTGGAAGACCTGAGGCAAGCACCCCAGCTTACCCTTTGAGGACAGCTCTGGTTTCTTTTCATGTCCATTCAGCTAATTATCTCAACATCAGTGAAGCTTGAGAGAAGGAAAAAGATTTTCCTAAAGAATGGAGTTGTGTTTGATAGGTCAGTGCGGAGGCTCCACTACTCGCTATAGAAACTTGAACAAATTACTTAATCCACTTGAACTTTATTTACCTATGAGATTAATTCATTTTAAAGAGTCAGTGCAGTATAGTGAAAAGAGCATCAAACATAAGTCAAAACAGCAGGATATCCAAGAGAGATGGAGTTAGAGATGGACATAGACATAGACATAGACATACAGATGCAGTTACAGATGGATGGGGATAGGGTACTCAAGACTGAGGCTGCAGTCTTTTATAATCTAAGAATCTTGGAAGCGACCTGCCATTATTTCTGCTGTATATACTGTCAATCATAGAGACCAACCCTGATACAGTGTGGGTGCAAATTACACAAGGATGTGAATACTTGAGACAAGGATTATTGGGGGCCATCTTGGAGGCTGCTACCACAGTGCTCAATAACCGAATTGAAAATATTCCCAAGTACTGTTCTTACCCTTTCTTGTCTCATTTGGCTGTCTTCCCTGACAGAGTAAAAACTCCTTATTCTCCATGATGTCCTTATATGCCAGGAACATGCTATATGTGTGCCCATTATTTGTTGAAATGAATGAATGGGGGTACTATATGGTATCCATGTTTCAACTCTTTTTTTTTTTTTTTTAGCTGGGGTTTCGCTCTGTCACCCAGGCTGGAGTACAGTGGTGTGATCTTGGCTCACTGCAACCTACACCTCCTGGGTTCAAGCAATTCTCCTGCCTCAGCCTCCCGAGTAGCTGGGACTACAGGCGCACGTTGCCACGCCCAGCTAATTTCTTTTGTATTTTAGTAGAGACGGGGTTTCAGAAGGTTGAGCAGGCTGGTCTCGAACTCCTGAGCTCAGGCAATCCACCCACCTCTGCCTCCCAAAGTGCTAAAATTACAGGCATCAGCCACTGCGCCCAGCCAGCTCTTGTTTTTCAATGACAGGCAAGGAAACTTAAAAAGAGCCTATATACATATATATATATACACACACACACACATATATATATATATATATATATATATATTTTTTTTTTTTGTCGCCCAGGCTAGAGTGCAGTGGTACAATCTCGGCTCACTGCAACCTCTGCCTCTTAAGTTCAAGGAATTCTCCTGCCTCAGCCTCCCAAGTAGCTAAGATTATATGTGTCCGCCACTATGCCCTGGCTAATTTTTGTGTTTTTAGTAAAGACAGGGTTTTGTCATATTGGCCTGGCTGGTCTCGAACTCAAGTGATCTGCCTGCCTCAGCCTTCCAAAGTGCTGGGATTATAGGTGTGAGCCACTGCACCTGGTCTACCTTATCTTTTTACAGATGTGGAAACCAAGGTCTACAGAGGTCCCCTTATTTGTCAGCAGTGCAGCTAAGTCTAGAATCTGGTCTCTAAACTCCCAATTCTCTGGATTTTCTACTTAATTGTTAACTTCAGTCTTTGTAACTTGAAATTACCCTTGACACAGAATTTAATAGCTCTGTTAATAAATCATCTACCTTTGCAGCTCTGCCTTTTGTGCTATTTGGCCTTAGTTCCACTTTTATTGAAATATTCGTAATGCTTTCATCTGATTTTCCTTCTATATTACAATTTTCTCTTTCTGTTCACCTTATGGTTTCCTGGACCTAACCCTAAATGTACTGAATGGTCAAAGTTTCATGGATATTAAGTTCTAATATTTATGTGTACTATCATCTTCCATGCTCTATTTTTTTATTCTTGTGACACAGTTAATAATTATGCATCTGAAATGGCTGCAAGTTTAAAAAGCAAAAGGAAAAATTCTTTTGCAATAGGTCCTACTTTAATTTACAGATCTGATTTTTGCTTCGTTTCTCCATTTCTTTCCCTTATCTAGCACTAGCCTCATTAAAAACATTTCTATGAGAGATCAGCATTTTTAAAGTCAAGATGTCTCTTCTATAGTTACTGATGTTTGAAAAGGCCTCCTCCACTCTGTCTTCTTGGGTGATGGCACTTTGAACATAAAGCTAGTATAGTATGGGCCTCAATGCATTGGCATTTCCATATTTATCTCCTCTGCCAGACTGAGCACCTTGAGGGTAGGCATTGTTTCTTACTCATTTTTGTATACTTTATCTCACAGTAGAGCTCCTAAGAGGATCTCCATACATATTTGTCAAGTGGAATCAACCAACCCTTCATATAATTTCAAACACGTTAGACGAAACCATCCTCTTCCCAATAGTGATCGTTCTTCCATAACATATTCTTGTATTTCAGTTAAAGACAGGGATTTCCCCCACCCCCCAACCCTGCCAGGCTATTCTATGTTATCCCTTGAGTATCCCGTATCCTTAAGTCTGACCTGAGCAGAGCTACTTGAAAGCACTCCCTTCCTGGACAATGCGATGTGAAGTGTGCCAGGAAAATCTCTCTCCCATGCGTATGGTCCTTTTTTGAATAAATCCAAACCCATTCTCATTTGGGGCTTGAAAACTTTTTAGCTTTCAAAAGGCTGCTTTGGAAATCCAGATGTCTCAAGGGAAAGCAGTAACTTGTCTCTCATCTGCTGACACCTTAGCAGCAATAACATTTCAGCAGAAAGTGCTATGAGCAGCAGTTGGTAAAAAGTGGAGAGAAGCAGGAAAATGCCTTTTGTTCTTTCCCACCTGCTCTGGCTTTCTGGTGTTTGTTTTTTCTCAAGTATTTTTCTTTTCTTTTTTCTCTTCTCCTTTTTTTTTTTTTTTTTTTTTTTTTTTTTTTTTTTTTTTTTTTTTGAGACTGAGTCTAACTCTGTCTCCCAGGCTGGAGTGCAGTGGTGTGATCTTGGCTCACTACAACCTCTGCCTCCTGGGTTCAAGTGATTCTCATGCCTCAGCCTCCTGGGTAGCTGGGATTACAGGCACCTGCCACAACACCTGGCTAATTTTTTTTTTTTTTGTATTGTTAGTAGAGACTAGGTTTTTACATGTTGACCAGGCTGGTCTCGAACTCCTGACCTCAAGTGATCCATCCACCTCGGCCTCCCAAAGTTCTGGAATTACAGGTGTGAGCCACCGTGCCTGGCCATGTATAGTTCTTGAGCTCATATCTGAAGATGGAAAATTAGCCATGACACTCCCATGGGCTACTCAGCTTTGGGGACCAGGGCAGCTTGGAGGGTCACCCTGTTGCACACAGCTTTAGCCCTGCTAAGAAGGCCTGTAGGGACCCCTTTGCCCAGCAGAGGGTACTGTGCTAGCAGCCTCTCTCACTGTGGATGGTCCCGGCTCAACTGTGCTAAAGTTAGCTGCTGGTTTGAAAATTGTATTTGTTTCTGGTTTGTGACACGATGCAACCCCAAATGGGATGACTGATGTTTACTCTTTAAATTAAAGGTTAAAGTCATTAAAATCATTTTTGAGAGTTTAATTTTTGCCCCCTGGATCCTCTGATGGAGTTAAAGACTCAGGTGATGTCAGGAAACAAGGTTGAGTGTTAACTGCTCTCCTTTCTTTTGTAGCAAGCAGGTATGTTTGCTGCCCCTTATTCTTCTAGCTGAGTCTTCACCCTCATTTAGGCCACCCCCAGAGCAAGGGTGGATGTGGGGTCCCAGGAAGAGGTTGTATGTCCTTAAGGATTTGGGTGTTTTCCAATGGAGCACACTCACGGTGGATCATCTCTGTGGTCTTCAGGAGGACTTTGCTTAAGGCAGAGTCCAGGTGAGAAGTACGGGGTTGGATGTGGTCCTCCAAGGGGGCCTTCATGACTGACATCAGTCGTTCTAGGCACATCTGAGGTCTTCCCAAGATGATGAGTGTATCTGTGCAATGACTGACCTGTAACTAACCTATTATCACTGATGCCCCTTGGGCAAACCCAGCAGCCAGCAGCAGGTCAACAACCGAACAGAACTTCAGACAGCCTTTCACTTGCACCTTAGAACTTCAGACCTGCTATTCTCAGGAATCGCTCTGGGGTAGACATGAGATCCTCACCCCCTTGTCTTCTCAGAAATTGCTCTCCAGTTTTATTTAGACTGTGTGAAGCAGGCACTGACAGAGCTGCCTAATGCTTCTTAGCATGCAATGTTATTACAAATATAATGGTGTTCAATTTAAAAATAAAATGTATTTTCTACTTTGCAACCCTTCTGTTCTCTTTCATTTAGCTGTTTAATAATGTCAAATGCTTAGAACCCAGATTAGAAATTCTTACAATAGTCTCTGATTAAACCCCAATAAAAGCACAGTCAGGAAAATTCGTAATATAAGGCATGCTAACTAACTTTTGGAAGCTCAATTTATATTTTGTAAGGCTAAGACTAATTTGAGGATTACATCTTAAACTAAAAAGCTTTATGGGTACTTAGGCAAAATGTTAGTAATAATAAATGAAATAACCCAAAACTTGGGTAGTTTTGTTCCTTCATTGACTTATTGCTTTTCCTCTGTTTACTTTCAAAACATTTTTTGAGAAAATGTACCACAATTCTTTAGAGCACTGAAGTAAAAATGCAAAGATAAGGGTCAAGCAGTGAAGGACATTGAATAATTATTCCAGAAAACTCAGGTTAGGGGAAATGTTTGCTTTTTTTTGAGACAGAGTCTTGCTCTGTCAACCAGGCTGGAGTGCAATGGCGTGATTTGGGCTTACTGTAATCTCTGTCTCCCGGGTTCAAGTGATTCTCCTGCTTCAGCCTCCTGAATAGCTGGGATTACAGGTGCCCACCACTATGCTTGGCTAATTTTTGTATTTTTAGTAGACATGGGGTTTCATCATGTTGGTTAGGCTGGTCTTGAACTCCTGGCCTCAGGTGATCCACCCACCTCAGCCTCCCAAAGTGTTGGGATTACAGGCGTGAGCCACCGTGCCCAGCCAGGAAATGTCTACTTTTAAGTCCAAGACTTAATTCTGGATTTTCTTAGAGCCAGGGAAACAAGGGAATCAATTTGGATTATCTAGTTCTCATATCTAATATGAGTAAACATACTAGTCAAATGTCTTACTGGAATTAAATTAAAAAAAATTATGTTGTAAATCTTTGCAGGTGTTGGTAAACATAGTGGACATATCTTCAACAAAATAAGGTGTTCTTTCTTTAGCATTATCTCTACCAATTTCTGATAGAAAAATGAGGGCATAGTATTAAGTCATAGTTGTGAAGCCATTTCTATAAAGAACTAGAGCAGTATTCAGGTATATAACTTTCCAGTGAAGTGACATGACATAGCTTAGAAATTCTAAAAGAAAAACAAGGAGAATGAAAAGTTAAGATTCCTGCAGTCTATCTTTCTTAAGCATCAGTGGTCAGAACTGGGTTTTTGTTAGGAACTTATAAAAGGCACTTCAGAATTAAGGTCTCCTGAACTGATATCTTGTGCAGTTTGAAATCATAACCATATACTTTAGAGGTGTGGTGAGTTGATGTCTTATGATCCATTTGAAAGACCCTGACTTTGTATCCTGATGAAGGACCACACTCCAACTCTGAATAAATGGAAAAATACCTGCAAAAATATTAATAAAGCACCCCACAGACTGCCTGGGACTTAGAAGGCACTCTGTAAGTGTGAGTGCCCCATTAGGCAGGCAGTTTGCTATGGGCCCTAAGCATTCCTACACATTCTTGCAAAATGACTCACCTACCTCCTGATGCTGAACAGTTCTGTAGCTAGCCACAGGCAAGTAAGCAGGCATAGATGACCACAGTGTGACCAACCTGTAACTGCTTGCACCCTAGGAGGAGGGGGACTAACTTATTTTTTGCTTGCTACAATGTTTGTTGCTTGAGGGAAAATTTCTGGATGCTAGGACTTGGGTTCCTCCCCTAGAAGGCACCCCATTGTGTGAGCAGGTATTATTGGGTCCCATCATGTCACCCCGTCAGACTTGGAGACAAGGGAAACTGGGTGGATATGCTGATGCTCATGTTGTCCACTGAGTAATAAAGTCCTTTGTCTTTGATCCACACATCTTCTTCTGTCCATCAAACTGTAGACTACCCTGTTAGCTTTCAAGCAGGGTAAAATTTCCGACTCTTTGCAGCTTGTGACAGCGGTTTCCTAAGCCATCAAACCCAATCTTCCTTCCCTTCAGATGGCTTCTTTGAGGCAGATTCATTATCATCATTAGCTCTAAGAGTGTTTTCTTCAACCAGTAAGCTTCTGTTTACTTTCTCTACAATCACAATGATCAGGAATCATATTCTTCAGCTTAGATAAGAATTGTGTGGCTGGGTGCAGTGACTCACACCTGTAATCTCAGCATTTGGGGAGGTTGGGACGGGCAGATTACTTGAGTCCATGAGTTTGAGCCCAGCCTAGGCAACATGGAGAAACCCGGTCTCTACTGAAAATATAAAAATTAGTCACGCATGGTGGCCTACACCTGTAATCCCAGCTACTCCAGAGACTGAGGCACGAGACTTGCTTGAACCTGGGAGGCAGAGGTTGCAGTGAGCTGAGATTGCACCACCACACTCCAGCTTGGGTGACAGAGTGAGACTGTTTCAAAAAATAAGAAAAAAGAATTGTAACAGTATGAGAGTCCCTGGGTTCAATATTCCTGTAGAAATAATAATAGTAAAAATAGTAATAACAATTAAATTACTATCATGAAGAAATTGATGTTCAGAGAGATTGTGCAGCTTCTCCAAGCTCACACAGCACATGAATAGCAGAAACGAAATTAAAACCTAGGTCGGCTGATTCTTAGCCATTATTCTGTATTATTTCCTCATTAATAGTTTCCACTGCAGTTTTATATACATGCCTATATGTATGTAGTTCTTACTCTGACATCTTATTTGTCCTTGCTAGGGATCAGCAATCTTTTAAAAAGTCTAGCACCAGTTCAAGATTTAATTACAGTGCCTGTGTTGTCTCCTTTCTTCTTCAGTACTATTTTCTTACAAATTGGCCTGAGCCTCCTTTAGTTTGCTTTGGGCTGGTGATTTAAACAAGTAATGGTAGAACCAAGGAAGTTACAGAGGTACAACAGCCCAGGGAATCCTTAGTATTTACTTGTAATGACCAGTAAAGTTTAATTTTTTTTTTTTAAAGAGGTGGGGTATTACTCTATTGCCCAGGTTGGCTTTGGACACCTGGACTCATGGATTCCTGCTGCTTCAGCCTCTGGAGTAGCTGGGACTATAGGCATGCACCACTGTGCCCAGCCAAATTAGAAATGTTCTTAATATTTAAAATAATATTTCAAATATTACTGTTGCTCCTCTTATTTTAAATTTATGTTATTGTTGCTCCTCTTATTTTAAATTTCTCTTAATTATCTGACTTTTTTTGCTGCTTGTCTTTATGTCTGCACATCCTGCACAATGTTGAAACTGTTCTGTTGATGGTTGAGAGATGAGTCCCTTTAACTATGACACTGGGAAAAGTTACTGGGCTGTCCACATGGTAGACCTGGTGTTTGTGTTAGGAAGGACTGGTTCCTTGATGCCCCATTTGGAAGAATATCTCTAACTCTGAAGAGAAACAGAACTTCACCTCATTGTCCTTCCTGTTTTCCACTTTGACGTAGTCCACAGCCACAACTTGACCAACAACTCCTACCTCTAGGACTGCAGGTGACCCAGACAGATTCCTTGGAACTGGTATAGTGCAATAAAATCTTATGTCCTGATTGTAGGTTATAAAACCAGCAAAGGAATAATAATATTGATAATTGTAATTATTACTACAACTACCACCACATTTATTGAATATTGATTATTGACAAGGCTCAATGATAAAGGTATAGTATCTCATTTAGCTCTTTTACCACTGCATCTAAGGTGGGTCATGTTATGATTGACCCCATTTTACAAATGAGGAAATTAAGGCTTAGAGAGGTTACGTAGTTTCCCAAGCCTGTTCAGCTGTCATGTGGTAAAAGAAGAATTTCATCCTAGGTATTCAGATGTCAGAGCTCTCCTCAAATGTTAGAACCACCATGCTCTAACGGAGAGGTTCACAAAGTGTGGTTCTAAGAACACCATCATCAACATTGCCTGGAAGCTTGTTATTAATGCAAATTCTGGGGCCTTATATCCACTGAATAAAAAGTTCCAGGGGCGAGGCCCGCAATTAAATAAGTCTTCCCAGTTGACTCTGTTGTCTATTAGAGTTTTACAGTCATGGCTCTAAACTCTAAAGCTTTCTCCTCCCCATATAGATATCTAATGTCAATTCCATGAATGTTGATAATAAGAAAAAATTTACTTAAAAAAAGTATGTTTGTTAAAATACAGATTGCCATGTACATATATCTGTAAAATATTCTTGACAACCCCCCTCACCCAACTCCTGCATGAAGCGTGAATCAGATGAAGCCTCCAACTCTTAACTGCCAGTTTACAGGCAATACAGAGGACAGAGGAACATGTTACACAACACCAAGGGAATGCAATCAGCAAAATCCAGACTGTGAGAAATTTTGCAGGATTAATGACCTGGTTTCTTCAACAGATAAACTTCAGTGAAGGAAGATTTGTATGAGAAATGCATTAAATGAGACTTAAGAGACATTAACCAAATGTAGTGTTTGGATTCCACTTAAAACAAAATAAAAAACAAGCAAAATAACAAACATTTTATAGGACAGTCAAGTAGTTAGGGACATTTAAAATGCTGATTGGATATTTAATGATGATAGTGAAGTAATGTTAGTTTTTAAAGATATAATTTTTTAAAGCTATGTGGTTATATTTTTAAAAAATATTTCAAACTTTTTTTTTTTTTTTTTTTTTTTTTTAAGTCTTCAAACATACTAGAGCATTTACTGAAATAGAAGTTCCTGGGGTCAAGTTACTAGATTTAGTAAATGCTGTGTTATGGCTGCCTCCTTAGCACATTCTCCCTTCTCCTGGTATCTACCCAGATTTTTATTTAAGTGTTCATACCCCTCAGCCTTGCTAAGTCCAAAGGGTGAGATATGTAGTTCATGCTTAATTTAGCTCAATCTTACGTGTTAGCTACAATTTCTAGTTTGAAAAGGTGCCCTTTTGGCAGGAAGAACATTTTCTGTAAAATTCTGGGAAAGAAGTTTTCATTTTTTTTTTAAACTCTGGGAAGCAACCCAAACTTGCTTCTCTAGGACATAGATGGTATAGCCAGTTCATAAGAGGTTCTCTTGGTATTCATGACCTTGGTGTAGTCTCCGCCTACACTGAATTAGGGCTGACCTGTGAGAGCAAGAGAGAATACTGTGGAAGTGATGGTGTATGGCTTCTGAGGCTAAAAGACATTGCAATTTTCTTCATGCTGTCTTGGGTTTCTTGCTCCACGGAAAGCCAACTGCCATGTCATGAAGACCCTTGAAGCTGGTGGAGAATCCCACATAGACAGAAACCAACTTGCCAGCCTTAGCCTAACAGCCACATGAAAGAACCACCTTGGAAGTGAATCCCCTGTTCCTAGAAAGGTCTTCAGTGTCTGCAACTTCAACTGATATCTGATTGCAACCTCATGAGAATGCCTAATCAGAATCCCACAACCAAACCAGTCTAATTTCATATCCACAATGCCTACAAGAAACAATAGATGATTATTGTTGTTTTAGGATACTAAGTTTGGTGTAATTTGTCCTGCAGAAATCAATAATGAATGCAATACTTGAAAAAATTATAGCCCAGAGAGTTGGAAGTAGGCATTTTGTGACCATGGTGGGTTGAGGGGAGTCAATTTAGGGTGAAGCTTACATTTTGGGAGGCAAAGCAGAGAGACTAGAAGGAAATGGATTCCTCATTGTCATCAATGAAACCAATCTCTCTTCTGTGCTTTCCAGGTCATGAGCAATAAGTTTCTCTTATTGTTAAAGCCAATTTGGGTTTCAATTACTTTTAACTGCCTGATTGGAGCAGGAAATATGAGAATTTTGGTGGTATAAATGAACTACATGGACAGCATGAGAATAAATGAAAGAAATAATAAGCGAATTAAAAAAGTGATTCTGAACAGGTAGGCCATTGTATTAGTTTCCCAGGGCTGCACAGACTGGATGACTTAATGCAAGAGGATTTTATATTCTCATCAGAGTTCTAAAAGCCAGAAGTCCAAAATCTAAGCAGGGTTGGTTCCTCCTGAAGACTCTGAGGAAGAATCTGTTCTTTGCCCCTGTCCTAGCTTCTGGTGGTTGCCAGCAATCCTTGGAGTTCCTTTGCTTATGGCTGCATCACTCCAGTCTCTGTTTCTGTCATTTATGTGGCCTTCGTCTTTGTGCATGTTGACATAGATTTCTTATAAGGACTCTGCTCATTGGATTTAGGACACATCCGAATCCAGTAGGACCTCATTTTAACTAATTACATCTGCAAAGATCCTATTTCCAAATAAACTCCCATTCTGAGTTCTGGACAGATCTGAATTTCTGAGGGACACTATTCAGTCCAGTACAGCTGTAACTTACAGTGTTCATTGACTCAAGAGATACTCATTGAGTGTCTACTGTGTGCTGTACCCTGGTTACCCTGAGACAGTGTGAACAAGACAGATGTGACACATGTTTTATATAGAACTTACAGTCCTTACAGTCCAGTATGGAAGACAGATATTAAGCAAATGGTTGCAAATGTAATAAAAATTACAAAAGAAGGAGCAGTGGATGTGATGGTATCACCTGAGAAGAGACCTAAACTATCTGAGGTGGGAGTGGTGGAGGTAGTCAAAAAGGCCTCCTTGTGGAAGGGACATCTAAGGTAAAACCAAGCAGAAAATAGGGATTAGCTCGGTGAAGAGTGTAAAGACCAGATTATTACAAACCAGTGCTGTGTATGAGAATTTGCATTTTTAACAAGCACTTCAGTAATGTGCCCACATGCTGGACTTTGAGAACCCTTGCTCTGGGACTTCAGCTGACCTGAAATAGACCCCTGTCTCCCCAACAGCTACCCACAAAAAAGGCCACTCCTCCTCTGCTCTCTCACTCAGCCTTGTGAACCAGGCCAGGGTGGGGACACTGCTGAGAACTGGGCTCCCTACCTATGGGGACACTTGGGCCCCCTTCCCACCACTGTGCTGAATCAACTAAATAAAACACATGGCTTATATCTGGTTTAGATTTTTCTCCTCCTGCGGTGAGCATTTTCCAACTTTTCCCTGCCTCCAACTCTGTTCTATTTTCTGCCACATAGCAAGCCTATTGCTTTGCATTTCACTTGATAATTTATTTGCCATTGAATTGCAGAAGTTCACCTTTCTCTTAAAAGCATCTTAAGTGTATGCTGCACTCATTCAATGTTTTCTATGAAGAAAAGGTGTTGACGTTTTCTTCATTTCTCATCTTCATCAACAGAAACAGTTTTTAAAAACAGTATCTTTCCTTTAGAACAGGACATAGAGAAAGTCCAGAATAACAATTCCCAAATATCCAACTGAAAAAAAATTTTAACAATTGGGGCTGTTTCTCAGGAACACTAGTAGATTCTTACCGCTGGATTCCTTTGCAAGGTTGGTGAAACTGACATTTAAACTCATAATGATCAGAGATTTTAGAGCTTTAAAGAGTCTTGGAGGTCACTGAAATTCTGAAAGACCACAATCTCCTTTATTTTACAGTTGAGGAAAATTAAAACTGAAGGAGGTAAGGTGAGTTACATAGTCAGTCTCACCAGGTAACTCAAAACTCCTCTTATTCCTCAAGACCTGTTATTTTGTTTATTTTCAATGACTTAGATTCTCCACCTTACTTGGTAGCAAGGCTACTTATACCTAAGCCACAAGCTCAAGGTTGCTCTTCCTCATTTGTTGCCACTTAACCCATAAGAAACCCAGCGCCTTCCTCATGCAGTGGCCCAAGTCTCAGAGAAATGAGGGCCACCCCTCATATCAGAACTAGGGAACCGGCCCCAACACCAGAGCTCTGGCTTTTGAGTCTTTTTCAAAAGGTTCTACATGCCTTAGACACACAGAAAAGAAAAAAATATTTTAAAGCCGTTTTCATTCGTTGTCTCCAGTCTAAAAATAGGGTGACAGAGGGATCGTGGGATAAGCAGCCGGAGCAGGGAAGAGTCGGTTGCCACAGTAACCAATGAGCCATTTCGCCGCATTTGCCTTGACTGTGTGATATCTGGGATGTTTTTTCCCCCTTTCCTTCTCTTGTGCGTGGGGGTGGGGGTAGGTGGTGGGGGCATTTTTAGATTATATAATGTGGAACCAGATTCCTTACCTCCGGAGTCAACCAGTCTTCATGAAATTGCTATTCCCTTTTACATTTCCCTCCCACTGCAAACAGCCTAGGTTCAGTTGGCTTTCATTGGGGACCAAGAGAAAAGATTAGGATCACACCTATCTCTAAGTACAGTAGTACCTTTCTTGAACACCTCTCCAATTTTTGACAGCCTAGCTTCATAGGAATATTTTTTGCTCCCTTCCCCCCAGTCAGGGGCTCAAATGTCACAGGCTCCGGGCGCCCACTGGGAGACCACTGGGGCTCTCTCTATTCCAGAACAAAGAGGGGTGGCCCTACATGCAGTTGCAGCCTGTGAAGTTGCTCTGAGGCTGACCTGGTTCTCTTGCCTCAAGAGAGCGCCCTCTACCTCAAGCTCCATCCTCTCCCCACTTGTACATCCTGGGATCTGGATGCAGGCCCATTTTATAGTGTAAACAGCACTGGCTTTGGAGGTAAAGAGACTTATGTTTGAATCTGGAACCTGCTGTCACCTTGGGCTAATCATTTAATAATTCTGAGCCTGCAGTGTGGTTGTAAGAGACAATAGGCACAAAGCAGCCAGCACAGTATCTGGCACAAATGAGGCACTGAATAAATGTTAGTCACATCCACTTCTTCCCCGATTTCCCTGTCCATCACTGCTCTGCTTTCCTCCTCCCGGCTATCATAGGCCCCTGGCTGACCACTGCAGGCTTACTCCCATCAGCATTTGAAACAACTAACATATGTTTATTTTGGAGATCACTTTTTCCTATATCTCTTTTGATCTCTTTTCCTCTCTACAGTCTTCATTCTCCTGCTGGCTGCCTTGTGTCCTCACATGGCATCTCTCCGTACTTCAGACCTTTCCTGGCTCGTTTTCATCAAAACACATCTATTCTTTATCCCATTTATGAAGAGCCCAGGGGGTGCTTGAGTAGCTAATCAGATTTAAATAAAAATGTAAAAATGTGTTCAAGGACACAAATGGGTTAAAATGACACATGACAAGCTCCAATCTTTACTGCTTATTAGGGTGATGAGGTAGGAATGAAAAACTGAATGGGAGTATATTCATTAGAAATATTTTTTTATTTGCAGTGATAGAAATCCAGCCTGAGGAAATCCAACTCACCTAAGCAAAAAGGGAATATGTTTGCCAAAGTAAGTAGGAAGTCCAGGAGTAAAGCTATCCACAGGGATCCCGGAGATTCAACGACTAGCATCAGAACTCTTTCTTGGCTATAGTTTGGATGTTTGGCCCCTTCAAATCTTATGTTGAAACTTGATCCCCAATGATGGTGGTGTTTGGGTCATGGGGGTGGATCCCTCATGAATGGCTTGGTGCCATTCTCAAGGCAATAAGTGAGTTCTTGCTCTTTGAGTTCCATGAGAGCTAGTTGTTAAAAAGAGCCTGGAACCTCCCTCCTCTTTCTCTTTTGCCAAATGATCTCTGCATGCTGACTCACTTTGGCCTTCTTCCATGAGTGAAAGCATACTGAAGCCCTTACCAGAAGCAAATGCTGCTGCCATGATTCTTGTACAGTCTGCAGAACTGTGAGCCAAATAAACCTCTTTTCTTTATAAATTACCCAGCCTCAGGTGTTCTTTTATAGCAACACAAATGGGCCAAGACAGAAAATTGGTACCAAGAAGTCAGGTATTGCTATAAAGATATCTGAAAATGTGGAACTGGCTTTGGAACTGGGTAATAGGCAGAGGTTGGAAGATTTTGGAGGGTTCAGAAGAAGACAGGAAGATAAGGGAAAGTTAGGAACTTCTTAGAGATTGTTGGTGGTTGTGACCAAAATGCTGACAAAAATGTAAACAGTAAAGGTCATGCTGATGAAGTCTCAGGTGGAAATAAGGAACTTACTGGGAAGTGGAGCCAAGGTCACCCATGTTACTTCATGACAGAGAATTCGGTTACATTGTGTCCATGCTCTCAGGCTTTGAGGAAGTCCAGACTTAAGAGTGATAATCTACTCTCTGGTGGAAGAAATTTCAAAGCAGCAGAGCATTCAAGAAGTGGCATGGCTGCTTTTAGCAGTTTATATCAGATATGGGAGGAAAGAGATGACCTAATTAAAAAGAAAGCAGAGTGTAAAAATCTGGAAAATTCACAGCCTAGCTCTGTATCAGAGAAGGAAAGAGCCTTCTCAGGAGAGGAATCCAAGGGTGCTGCGGAGCAACCTTTTGCTAGAGAGATTAACATGGCTAAAAGGGAATCAGGTGCTAATAGTTAAGACAGTGGGGAAAAGGCCCCCAAAGGCATTTCAAAGATCCTCAAAGCAGCCCCTCCCATCACAGTCTCAGAGGCCTACAAGGCCAGAATAGTTTTAGGAGAATGGCCTTGAATGCTGCTGTCTTGTACCACCTCCACATGCTACTCTCTAAATCCTGGCCTCTACAGCTCCAGCCACAACTCAAATGGCTCCTGGTACTGTCTGAGCCACTGCTTGGTGGCTTCCACATGCTTTTAATTCTGCAGCATGTAGAATTCAAGGGTAGAGACTCGGCAACTTCTACCTAGATTTCAGAGGATGTATATAGGAAAACCTGGGTGCCCAGGCAGAAGCCTGCTGCATACTCTAGTAATGCAATGCTGAGCAAAAGTGTGGGGTTTGAGCCCCCATAGAGAGTCCCCACGAGCACACTGTCTAGTGGAGCTGTAGGAGCAGGGCTGCCATCCTCTGGACCCCAGAATTATACAGCCAGCAGCAGCATGCAATCTCAGCCTGGAAAACCTACAGACGTTGGACTTTGACCTATGTGAGCAGCCATGTAGGCAGCACCCAGCAAAGCCATGGGGACAGTGCTTCACAAGGCCTTGGGAGCCCACTCCTCACACTAGTGTGCCCAGGATGCTGGCCATGGAGTCAAGGGAGGTCATTTTGGAGCTCTAAGATTTAACATCTGCCCTGCTGGGTTTTGGACTTGTGTGAGGCCTGTTACCCCTTTCTTTTGGCCTATTTATCCCTTTTGTAATGGGAATGTTTGCCCAATGCCTGTATAATCATTGTATCTTGGAAGTAAATAACTTATTTATTTATTTTGTGTTTTTTTCAGAGATGAGGTCTCACTATGTTGCCCAGGGTGGAGTGCAGTGGCTATTCACAGGTGCAGTTCTGCTACTGTGCAAGAGTTTTGATCTGCTCTGTTTATTTTTAATGGTTTATTTGTTGTAATTATTATTATTATTATTTTTTGAGACAGAGTCTCGCTCTCTCGCCCGGGCTGGAGTGCAGTGGTGTGATCTCAGCTCACTGCAACCTCTGCCTCCCGGGTTCAAGCAATTCTCCTGCCTGAGCCTCCTGAGTAGCTGGGACTACAGGTGCATGCCGCCACACCAGGCTAATGTTTTAGCATTTTTAGTAGAGAAGGGGTTTCACCATGTTTCCCTGAGTTTCGAAATCCTGAGCTCAGGCAATCCACCTGCCTTGTTCTCCCAAAGTGCTAGCATTACAGGCGTGAGCCACTGGACCTGGCCTCTTTTAACAATTTTTAAAATTATATTTGAACTTGCAGCACTGCATGACCTGCTCTGTTTCTGACCTGGGCTGGTTCACCCCTCCTTAGGCAACCTGGTGGTCCCCCACCCTCAGGAGGTCACCATATTGATGCTGAACTTAGTGCAGACAACTGATCGGCATAGTGCCCTACAGCCAGAACTCCTGGGCTCAAGTGGTCCTCCCACCTCAGCCTTCCCAAGTAGCTGGGACTACAGGAACACACCACAATAACTTATTTTTGATGTTAAGGGCTCGTTAAAAACTTGACTTGAGTATTATAGGAGACTTTGAACTTCTCAGTTGATGCTGGAACAGGTTAAGACATTTGGGAACTATTGAGAAGGGATGACTTTATTTTGCAATGTGAGAAGGACATGAGATTTGTGGGGCTAGCAGCAGAATTTTATGGTTTTGATGTTTGACTTCTTCAAATCTTACGTTGAAATGTGATCCCCAGTGTTGGACATGGGAGCCTAATGGGAGGTGTTTGGGTCATGGGGTGGATCTTTCATGAATGGCTTGGTTCTGTCCTCATGGTAATGAGTGGGTTCTTGCTGTATTAGCTCCTGTGGGAACCCACTGTTAAAAAGCGCATAGCACCTTCCTCCTTCTCTCTTGCTTCTTCTCTTGCCATGTGATCTTTGAACACTCTGGTTCCCATTCCCCTTTCATCATGAGTGGAAGCAGCTTGAAGCTCTCATTAGAAGCCGATGCTGGCACCATGCTTTTTGTACAGTCTGCAGGTCCTTGTGCCAAATAAATCTCTTTTGTTTATTTATAAATTGCCAAGCCTCAGGCATTCCTTTATAGCAACACCAATGGACTAAGACACTGTTCCTTAACTGCTTGTCTCCCAGTGGCTTTATCCTTGCTTACCACAGACAGGGTTTCCCTAGACTGGTAAGATGGCCTCAGATTTATATTTTTCTAGCTTCTATAACCCAAGAGGCAAGAATTCTTCTCTTCCAACTTCAGATTGCAAAATTCCAGGAAAAGACTTTGACTGGCCTGGTTTGCAGCTTAGGTGACTCTGAATCAATCACTTTGGCCAAGAGAATGGGATACTGTCATTGACCATGTTATGTCTCATGGGGAGGTGACAGTCTCTGGTGAGTAGTCACCAGAATGACATGATTCAAATGGGAGAAGATCCATTCCCCCAAAGAAGGTAGAACACTGGTGGAAGGCAGAAAGAACAGAGGTTCACTTCAGAAGGTTAACCACAAAAGAACTGCCTGGACACTCAGAAAAGCATCTGTAGAGCTGCAGAGTAGGTACAAAGCAAGTGTTTGAATGACTCTGAAGACAAAGTCCTTGCCCTCAGGGAGCTGTGAATTCAGTGCAGGAGAAAGAATTAAAAATACAAAGAGAAGACAGGTGAAATTGCAGGGATACAGTTACATAACTGGAGAGGAATTGAGAGGACTGAAAACGAAAACTTGAAATTGCCACTATATGTCAAAAGAGTTAATTTATCATAACATCATATTTCAAACTGGGTTCTGTGGAGTGCCAGCATTACATTAGATGCTGCTCTGGCTCTGGACTGAATGCTCGTATTCCCCCCAAATTCCTATGTTGAAACTCTAATCGCTAAAGTGATGGTATTAGGAGGTGGGGACTTTGGGAGGTAATTGGGTCATGAGAGAGGATTCCTCATGAATGGGATTAGTGCCCTTATAAGAGAAGCAAAGAGAAATTCCTCACCCCATACGCCATGTGAGAATGTAGCAAGAAGGTGTTCTCTGTGGACCAGAAAATGGTGTTGGACCAGACACTGAATATACCAGCACCTTGATCTTAGACTCAGCTGCCAGAACTGTGAGGAAAAAAATTTCTATTATTTATAAGCTATTTGGTCTATAGCATTTTGTTACGGCAGACCAAATGAGCTAAGATGCTAATAGGTGTTCCTAAGAAAAAACAAAAAAGAAAAGAAGGAAAAAGAAAGGGAAAGGGTCTCTGTGCCATGTTTTAGAAATGATGGATTAAAGTTATTAGGTTTTAATTTATTTTCTTAGTCAGGTTTTAATTTTTTTCTCATTATGTTAGTACTCTTATTATGGTAGTACTTATTATGTTAGTGCAAATAGTTCACACATATTTGACCATAGAACCAACCTTTTTAAGCATAGACAACTTTTAGGATCTTGAGGTGGATTCATGTTCCATAGATCATATTCTGGAAAATACTACCATAAAGACATCCACATAAATCATGGTGACCATCAGAATATCAGATTTAGAAGGACCTTTAGAGATCAAGTATCTGAATACATTTTTTTAAAGAAATTAAACTTTTTATTTAAGGTAATAGATTCACATGCAGTTGTAAGAAACAATACAGAGAAATCTCGTGTATACTTTACCTAGTTTTGCCTAATAGAAACATCTTGCAAAGGAATAGTACAATATGACTACCAGGATATTGACATTAATATGGTCAAGATACTATATATTTTTATCACCACAAATTCTTTTTTTTTTTTTTTTTTTTTTTTGAGATGGAGTCTCACTCTGTTGCCTAGGCTGGAGTGCAGTGGTGTGATCTTGGCTCACTGCAACTTCTGCCTCCTGGGTTCAAGCGATTCTCCTACCTCAGCCTCCCGCGAAGCTAGGATTACAGACATGCACCATGATGCCCAGCTAATTTTTGCATTTTTGGTAGAAACAGGTTTCACCATGTTGGCCAGGCTGGTCTCAAACTCCACCCACCTCGGCCTCCCAAAATGCTGGGATTACAGGCGTGAGTCACTGCATCTGGCCCATCATCACACATTCTTTATGTTGCTCTTTTATTACCACACTTACTTCCCTCCTGCCCCATCCCCTTCTTAATTCCTGGGAGCCACTACTTTGTTTTCCATTTCTGTAATTTTGTCATTTCGAGAATGTTACATAAATGGAAACATACAGTGTGTAAACATTTGGGATTGGCTTTTTTTCACTGAGCATCATTCTCTGGAGAATTACATACACCAATAGTTTGTTCCTTTTTATTGCTGAGTGGTATTCTATGGAATGGATAGAAGAGTTTGTCTAACCATTTATCTATTAAAGGCCATCTGGGTTGTTTCCAGTTTTGGACTATTATAAATAAAACTTTAATAAGTTTTCACGTACAAGTTTTTGTATGAATGTGAGTTGTTTCTCTAGTATAAATACCTAGGAATGTAATTGCTTGGGTCATATGATACTTGCATGTTTAAGTTTTGAGAATTCTTTTTTTTTTTTTTTTTGAGACAGAGTCTCGCTCTGTCACCCAGGCTGGAGTGCAGTGGCCGGATCTCAGCTCACTGCAAGCTCCGCCTCCCGGGTTTACGCCATTCTCCTGCCTCAGCCTCCCGAGTAGCTGGGACTACAGGCGCCCACCACCTCACCCGGCTAGTTTTTTGTATTTTTTAGTAGAGACGGGGTTTCACCGTGTTAGCCAGGATGGTCTCGATCTCCTGACCTCGTGATCCGCCCGTCTCGGCCTCCCAAAGTGCTGGGATTACAGGCTTGAGCCACCGTGCCCGGCCGAGAATTCTTTATGTTATTCTAGATACTAGTTCTCTGTTGGATGTGCAGTTTGCAAATATTTTGTTCCAATATATAGCTTGTATTTTCATCCTCTTGGCAGGATCTTTTACACAACAAAAGTTTTTAATTTTGATGATGTCAAATTTACCAATTTATTCTGTTATGGATTGTGCTTTTGGTGTCAAGTGTAAGAACTGTTTGTATAGTTGTAGATTCCCAAGATTTTCTCCTATGTTTTTTCCTGGAAGTTTTATGGTTCTATGTTTGCATTTAAGTCTGTTATTCATTTTGAGTTTATTTTTTGTACAAGGAGTGAGATTTAAGTTGGAGATTATTATTATGATTATTTGTGTATAGATGTCTAATTATTTCAGTACTACTTGTTGAAAAAGCTATCTTTCCTCCACTGCATTGCTTTCGCAACTTTATCAAAAGGTTGCTGGGCATATTTGTGTTGGTCTATGTCTGTGTTCTCTATTCTGTTGCACTGAGCTATGCATCTATCTCTCTGCCAACACCATACCATCTTGATGACTGTATCTATATAAAAAATATTGGTATCAGGTTAACTGATTTATTCTTTATTCTTCCTTTCCAAATTTGTTTTAACTGTTCTAGCTCCTCTGCCTTTCCATATACATTCTCGAATAATCTTGTTTATACTTACAAAAACTCTTGATGAAATTTTAATAGAAATTTTGTTAAACTTGCATATGAGTCTCTGGAGAATTAACACTTTATTATGTTGAGTCTCTCAATTCAGGAACACAATTTGTCTCTCAATTTATTTCAGCCTTTGATTTATTTTTTCAGTGTTTTTTATGTTTTAGCACCCAAATCCTATACATATCTTGTTAGATGTATTCCTGAGTATTTCCTTTCTTTTTTAGGAATTGTAAATGCCATTGTATTTTTAATTTTGACATCCATGTGTTTATTGATAGTACTATATATACATATAATTGAGTTTTGTATGTTTATCTTATACTCTATGACCTTGCTGGATTCACTTGTTAGTTCTAGGTGCATTTTTTGGTAAATTTCTTGAGATTTTCTATGTATACAATCATGCCATTTACAGATAAAGATAATTTTATTTCTTGCTTTATGATCTACATGCATTTTAATTATTTTTCTTGCCTTATTGCACTAGCTATAACTGCAAGCATTAAGTTGAATAAGAGCATCTAGAATCGGCATTCCTGCCTTGATCTTAGATGTAAAGTATTCAGGCTTTTGTCATTAACTGCAAAGACACCTGAAGCTTTTTTGTAGATGCTCTTTATCCAATTGAAGAAGATTCCCTCTATTCCATATTTATGAGAGGTTTTTTTTTTTATTTATTTTTTATTTTTTTATTTTTTTATTGTGAACGAGTGTTAAGTTTTGTGAAACGCTTTTTTCTGCATTGATTGATATGCCATGTAATTTTTTCCTCTAGTCTGATTGGTGAATTACATTTATTGATTTTCAAATATTGAACCAGACTTGCATCCCTGGCATAAACCCCAATTGGTAATGATATATCATTTAAAAAATATATTGCTGGGCCAGGCGTGGTGGCTCATTCCTGTAATCCCAGCACTATGGGAGGCCAAGGTGCGCAGATTGCCTGAGGTCAGTTTGAGACCAGTCTGGCCAACATGGTGAAACCCCATCTTTACTAAAAATACAAAATGATTAGCTGGGTGTGGTGGTATGCGCCTGTAATCCCTATTCGGGATAATCATCTACTCGGGAGGCTGAGGCAGGTGAATTGCTTGAACCAGGGAAGTGGAGGTTGCAGTGAGCCAAGATCATGCCACTGCACTCCAGCCTGGGCGACAGAGCGAGACTCCATCTCAAAAGAAAAAAAAACAAAACAAAACAACAACAACAACAACAAAAACACACACACACATACATGTATCTGGATTTTATTTGGTAATATTTTGTTACAGATTTTTGTGTCTATATTCATGAGAGGTGTTGGTCTTTAGTTTTTTAAATTGTCATTTTCTGACTTTGGTATCAGGCTAATTATAGCTTTATAAGTTGAATTGGGAAGTGTTTCCTTTTGTATTTTCTGGAAGAGATTGTGTAGAATTTGTATTGATTCCTCGTTAAATGAAATGATTGATATAATTTTTTTTTTAAACAGGGTTAGTGGAATTCTTGAGCAAAACCATCTGGGCTTGGAGATGTCTTTTTTGGGGGTTTTTCAAATCATAAATTTAGTTTTCTTCATAGTCATAGACCTAGTCACATTTTATTTTATGTGAGTTGTGGTTGTGTGTGTGTGTGTGTGTGTGTGTGTCTTTTTGAGGAATTTGTCCACTTCATTTGTCAAATTTGTGTGTAGAATTGTTTGTAGTATTCCCTTATTGTCCTTTTATTGTCTGCAGAGGTCATAGTAATATCTTCTGTTTCATTCCTGATACAGGTAATTTATGTCTTCTCTCTTTTTTCCTTTGTCAGTCTTACTAGAGCTTGTCCATTTTATTTTAGATTTTTCAAAAAACCAAGTCTTTTTAAAAATGAATTTTTTATTGTTTTTCTGTTTTCTGTTTCACTGATTTCTGCTCTTACCTTTGTTATTTCCTTTCTTCTACTTCTTTTGAGTTTATTTTACCCTTCATTTTCTAGGGGCTAGTGGTGAGAGCTTAGATTATTGATTTGAGACAGTCCTTTTTTCTTACATATGCATTTAGTGCTATAAATTACCCTCTCAGCCCTGCTATAGCTGTGTCCCACACATTGACGTATGTTGTAGTTTCATTTTCATTCAGTTCAATATATATATTTAAATTTCCTTTCAGATTTCCTCTTTGTTGACATATTATTTACAAGTATGTTGTCTGGGTTCCAAGTGTTTGGAATTTTTTGTTGTTGTTAGAGACAGGGTCTTGCTCTGTTCCTCAGGCTGAATTGCAGTGGTGTGATCATGGCTCACTGAACCTCAAACTCTTGTTGGACACAAGCAATCTGCTCGCCTCAGCCTCCTCAGTAGCTGGGGCTACGGGTGTGAGCTATTGTGCCTGGCCAAGTTTTAAAATAAATCTCTCTGTTATTAATTCCTAGTCTGATTCCATTGTGATTGGAGGACACACTTTGATTTCAATTCTTTTAGAGTTGTTGAGGTTTGTTTTATAGGCCAGGATTTGTGTTATCTTAGTATATGTTCCATGGACACTTGAAAGCAATGTACATTCTGCTGTTGTTGGGTGGCGTGTTCCCTAACTGTTGATGGATCCTGTTGGTTGATGGTGTTGTTGAGTTCTATATCCCTGCTGATTTTCTGTGTAATTATTCTATTAATTATTGAGAGACGGATGTTGAAATCTTCAACTGTAATTGTGGGTTTCTCTATTTCTCTTTTCCATTCTATCAATTTTTGCTTGAAACATTTACCAGTTCTGTTGTTTGGTTCATACACATTTAAAATTACTATGTCTTCTTGGTAAACTGTTCCTTTTATAATTATTAGATGTTCCTCTCCCACTTTTACTTTTAATATAATTGTTGATAAATTAGGACTTAAGCCTGCCATTTTATTATTGTTTTCTATTTGTCTCTGTTGTTTTTCATTTTTCTGTTTGCTTTTGTTTGCATTCCTGTGGGTTACTTGAACTTTTCTTAGAATTTCCATTTAAGTTACTTGTAATATTTTTGAGTTTATCTCTGTTTACATAGATTACTTACCATAGTCTTCTATTATCATCATATTATCAGTTCGAGTAAAGGAACCTTACTTCCCTTTATGTTCTTTACCTTCATCCATTTATAATATAATTTTCTTAAGTATTTCCTCAACATAATTTAGAACTGCATTAGGCAATGCTATAATTTTTTCCAACCATCAAACATAATTTACAAAATGTAAAAGGAAAAGGTTATTGTGTTTATCCACTTTTTTCTTATGATATTCTTTTTCTTCCTGATGTTCCCAGGTTTTTTGTTTGTTTGTTTGGTTTTTTTTTTTTTTTTTTTGGAGACACGTTCTCTCTCTGTAGCCCAGGATGGAGTACAGTGGCAGACTCATGGCTCACTGCAGACTTGACTTAATCTTAGGCTCAGGAGGTCTTCCCACTCAGCTTCTTTTCTTATACATGCATTGAGTGAGTAGCTAGGACCACAAGCACATGCACCACTATGCCCAGCTATTTTTTTTTTTTTTGGCAGAGATGAGGTCTCACTATGTTGCCCAGGCTGATCTCAAACTTCTGGGCTCAATCAATCCTCCCTTGGTCTTGGCCTCCTGTAACACTGGGATTACAGGTGTGAGTCACTGTGCCTGGTCTCAGGTTTATATTTTTAATAATTTCTTTTCTGCTTAGAGAACTTTTGGTAATTTTTTTAAGAGTACAACACATTCTTTTAGATTTCTTAAAATCTGAAAATGTCTTGATTTTCCCTTCATTCTTGAAATACATTTTTGCTGGATATAAGATTCTAAATTTACAGATTTTTCTTTTAGCAGTTGAGAAATATTGTGCCACATTTTTTCTGGCCTCTATAGTTTTGATGAAAAACTCACTGTCTTTTGATTTATATTTCTCCTATAAGTGAGGAATTAGTTTCCTTAGCTGCTTTCAAAGTCTTTAGTTTTCATAGGTTTGACTATAATGTATCCTTGTGTATATCTCTTTGAGTGTATTCTATTTGAGGTTTATTCAGCCTTTTTTTTTTCTGAGACAGTCTCACTCTGTCACTCATGCTGGAGTTCAATGGCATGATCTCAGTTCACTGCAAACTCTGCCTCCCAGTTTGAAGCAATTCTTGTGCCTCAGCCTCCGAAGTAGCTAGGATTATAGGCATGTGCCACTAAGGCTAGCTAATTTTTCTATTTTTAGTGGAGACAGGGTTCACCATGTTGGCTAGGCTGATCTCAAACTTCTGGGCTCAAGCAATCTGCCTGCCTTGGCCTCCCAAAGTACTGGGATTGTAGGAGTGAGCCATGGTGCCTGGCCTATTCAATTTTTTTAATGCATAGGTTTGTGTCTTTTGTCAGATTTGATGAGTTTTAAGTCAAACTCCTTTGCTTACTTTCTCAGTCCCACCCTCTTTCCTCTCTCCTTCTGGGACTCCAACGACAGAACTGTTACTTTTTCTTATAGTCACTGGTCCCTCAGACTCTGTTCATTTTGTTTTCAGTATATTTTCTCTCTTTTATTCATACTGGATAATTTCTATGGTTCTATTTTCAAGTTCACCAGTTATTTCCTCTGTTCCATTTTGCCTTTGAGTCTATCCATTGGGTTTTTATTTTGGTTATTGTATTTTTTATTTCTAAAATATTCATTTGATTCTTCCTTGTGTCTTCTTTTTTTTTTTCTGAGACTATCTCTTTGCAAAAGATTACAATTTTTAAATTTGTTGTAAACATATTGGTCATTGTTCGTTAAAATATTTTTATGATGGCTGCTTTTTTATTTTTTTGAGACGGAGTCTCGCTCTGTCGCACAGGCTGGAGTGCAGTGGCACCATCTCGGCTCACTGCAAACTCCGCCTCCCAGGTTCACGCCATTCTCCTGCCTCAGCCTCCCCAGCAGCTGGGACTACAGGTGCACACCACCATGCCTGGCTAATTTTTAAAATATTTTTAGTAGAGACCGGGTTTCACCATGTCAGCCAGGATGGTCTCGATCTCCTGACCTCGTGATCCGCCTGCCTCAGTCTCCCAAAGTGCTGGGATTACAGGCATGAGCCATCGTGCCTGGCCTATGATGGCTGCTTTAAAATCTTTGCCAGGCAATTTTAGCATCTTTGTCATTGATTGATATCTACTGATTATCTTTTTAAATTTACTTTGAGGTCTTCCTGGTTCTTGGTATGACAAACAATTTTCTCCTGAAATCTGAACATTTTGGGTATTATGTTATAAATCTCTGGATCTCATTTAAATGTTCTGTTTCACTGGCTTTCTCTGATACTTCTCTAGCAGGGAAAAGGAGGGATTGTCACTTCATTACTGCTAGGTGGGAAAGAAGTCCTGGCTCTGGATGTAGCCTCTACTGATACCAATGGGGGTGGTTTGCTACCTCGTAGCAGAGATGAAAGTATTGGGTTTCTACTTGACCTTCTCTGACACTATCTTAGTTGGGGCACCATGTTACAGCCTAGTGGTTGTAGAACACTGGACTTCTCACTTGGCCTGAACTAGCATGAGTGTGAGGTAGCTAAAGGTTTTTCTGTGGTGTTTGGTTATAGTAGAGCAGTATTATCTTAAAGTTTCATGTCTTGCTTCCTTGGTTCTTTTGGCTAAAGAGAGTAGGTTTTTGTTTTGGAGCTTACTTTGTAAGTTTTGTTTTGACGTTTTGAGGTTGCTGTTTTGAGGTTGCCAACTTTTTCAGTACCAAGTCTAAAATATAGAAGGCAAATTGAAAACCCAAGGAACTTATCATTATGATTTTCCTTAGGTCCAGAAGTCCTGAGCTGATCTGTTATATTCTTTCTTTACTTCCCAGAGTCTTTTTTTGTTTAAAGTTTTTTATTTTATTTTTAGATATGTATGTATGTATGTATGTTTGTATGTATGTATTTTGAGACCGGATAATGAGACTGGCTACTTTTTGTATTTTTGGTAGAGATGTGGTTTCACCATATTGCCCGGGCTGGTCTTGAACTCCTGGGCACAAGCAACCCTCCCTCCTTGGCCTCCGAAAATGCTGACATTACCTGCATAATGAGTCACCGCGCCCAGCCACCACTGTGGCCAGGCCCAGTGTCTTCTTATGTGTGTTTTATATATAATGTAGAGTGTTTTTAGTTGTACTTTGTGAGAGGAATAGGGAAAATTATGTGCTCTCCATTTTCCCAGAAGCTAACTCTTCAGCAATCCTTCAATAGATGAGAAAATTGAGGTCAGGAGAGGTTAAATGAATGACCTAATATAAAACCGCTATATCCATACCTCTTACAGACTAAATACCTAACCTCCTGCTCCATTTTTTTTTTTTTTAACTTTCTGTGCCACCTGAATTCTCATCCAAAAGCAGTTGAGACTCTTCCCTAACTCTTATGATGCTCACCAAATTCAGAGTTTTAAGGGACCTGAATGAGGAAGTGATATGTAACTTGTGATTTAATGCAGCAGCAAATTCCCCCTTAGATAAGAATTGTGGATATTGGTGATTTACTATTCATTTAAAAAGAAGGAACATTTGAGAATAAATCCAAAATGCTGTGACTGGAAATAATATGCTTCTTCATTGTCAAACCTGATTTCAGACTCATATTCTTCTTCTTTTTTATTATTATACTATAAGTTCTAGGGTACATGTGCACAATGTGCAAGTTTGTTACATAGGTATATATGTGCCATGTTGGTTTGCAGCGCCCATCAACTTGTCATTTACATTAAGTATTTCTCCTAATGCTATCCCTCCTCCAGGCTCCCATCACCCGACAGGCTGCAGTGTGTGATGTTCCCTGCCCTGTGTCCATGTGTTCTTGTTATTCAGCTCCTACTTATGAGTGAGAACATGTGGTGTTTGGTTTTCTGTCCTTGTGATGGTTTGCCTAGAATGATGGTTTCCAGCTTCATCCATGTCCCTGCAAAGGACATGAACTCATCCTTTTTTATGGCTGCATAAAATTCCATGGTGTTTATGTGCCACATGTTCTTAATCCAGTCTATCATTGATGGACATTTGGGTTGGTTCCAAGTCTTTGCTATTGTGAATAGTGCCACGATAAATATATGTGTGCATGTGTCTTTATAGTAGCATGATTTATAATCCTTTAGGTATATACCCAGTAATGGGATCACTGGGTCAAATGGTATTTGTAGTTCTAGCTCCTTGAGGAATCTCCACACTGTCTTCCACAATGGTTGAACTAATTTACACTCCCACCAACAGTGTAAAAGCATTCCTATTTCTCCACATCTTCTCCAGCATCTGTTGTTTCCTGACTTTTTAATGATCACTGTTGTAACTGGCATGAGATGATATCTCATTGTGGTTTTGATTTGCATTTCTCTGATAAACAGTGATGATGACCATTTTTTCATATGTCTGTTGGCTGCATAAATGTCTTCTTTTGAGAAGTGTCTGTTGATATCCTTTGCCCACTTTTTGATGGGGTTATTTGTTTAAGTTCTTTGTAGATTCTGGATATTAGCCCTTTGTCAGATGGATAGCTTGCAAAGATTTTCTCCCATTCTGTAGATTGCCCATTCACTCTGATGATAGTTTCTTTTGCTGTGCAGAAGCTCTTTAGTTTAGTTAGATCCCATTTGTGACTTTTGGCTTTTGTTGCTATTGCTTTTGGTGTTTTAGTCATGAAGTATTTGCCCATGCCTATGTCCTGAATGGTATTGCCTAGGTTTTCTTCTAGGGTTTTTATGGTGTTAGGTCTTACATTTAAGTCTTTAATCCATCTTGAGTTTATTTTTGTATACGGTGTGAGGAAGGGATCCAGTTTCAGCTTTCTGCATATGGCTAGCCAGTTTTCCCAACACCATTTATTGAACAGGGAGTCCTTTCCCCATTGCTTGTTTTTGTCAGGTTTGTCAAAGATCAGATGGTTGTAGATGTGTGGTATTATTTCTGAGGCCTCTGTTCTGTTCCATTGGTCTATAGGTATATTTTGGTACCAGTACAATGCTGTTTTGGTTACTGTAGCCTTGTACCATAGTCTGAAGTCAGGTAGCATGATGCCTCCAGCTTTGTTCTTTTTACTTAGGATTGTCTTGGCTTGCGGGCTCTTTTTTGGTTCCATGCGAACTGTAAAGTAGTTTTTTCCAATTCTTTGAAGAAAGTCAGTGGTAGCTTGATGGGGATAGTATTGAATCTATAAATTACCTTGGGCAGTATGACCATTTTCACGATATTGATTCTTCCTATCCATGAGCATGGAATATTCTTCCATTTGTTTGTGTCCTCTTTTATTTTGTTGAGCAGTGGTTTGTAGTTCTCTTTGAAGAGGTCCTTCATATCTCTTGTAAATTGGATTCCTAGGTATTTTATTCTCTTTGTAGTAATTGTGAATGGGAGTTCACTCATTATTTTGCTCTCTGTTTGTCTATTATTGGTGTTTAGGAATGCTTGTGATTTTTGCATGCTGATTTCGTATCCTGAGACTTTGCTGAAGTTGCTTATCAGCTTAAGGGGATTTTGGGCTGAGACAATGGGGTTTTCTAAATATACAATCGTGTCATCTGCAAACGGAGACATTTTGACTTCCTCTTTTCCTAATTGAATACCCTTTATTTCTTTCTCTTGCCCAATTGCTCTAGCCAGAACTTCCAACACTATATTGAATAGGAGTGGTGAGAGAATGCATCCTTGTCTTGTGCCAGTTTTCAAAGGGAATGCTTCCAGTTTTTGCCTATTCAGTATGATATTGGCTGTGGGTTTGTCATAAATAGCTCATATTGTTTTGAGATATGTTCAATCAATACCTAGTTTATTGAGAGTTTTTAGCATGTTTTTAGCATGAAGGGCTGTTGAATTTTGTCGAAGGTCTTTTCTGCATCTATTGAGATTATCATGTGGTTTTTGTCTTTGGTTCTGTTTATATGATGGATTATGTTTATCGATTTGTGTATGTTGAACCAGCCGTGCATCCCAGGGATAAAGTCGTGGTGGATAACCTTTTTGATGTGCTGCTGGATTCAGTTTGCCAGTATTTTATTGTCAGACTCATATTCTTAAAGCAGCTTTTTCAGACTGACCTTCCCACTTGTAAAAATAATCTGTCCACTCATTGTTTTTCACCTTCCTCATATTTCTAACTTCATGGAACTTCTAAGAAGCATCATTTAAATTCGTCCTCTTTCTCTCTCCTGCCACCCCACCTGACTCCAGCACTCTATCTCCCTTATCCCCACCCTTGGCAGGGTGGAACAATAAAGTCCTTTGATATTTGGGCATTTTTAGCGCCAAGTCATTCAGGAAGGGAACAGTGCTTTCTTTTTTTCCAAAGCAAAAGTGTTTTCTCTAGTCTAAAGCAGGGAGAACCCCTTCATTCATAGGATTGTTGATCCATAGAACTCTAAATGCTGGTGTAAACATTTCTGGCATTTGTATTTAAAAGAGTTCCTTAAGAGTGGGGCCCATGTTGACTTAAAAAATATTGAGGAGAACATCTAACAGTGGCCATCACCAACTTGATTTATAAGTAACCTTTATGAACAAATATCCATTTGAGAAAGACTGCCCCAGCCGGTAGCCTGAACAAGCTTGCTTTTCTCCTTGACTTGGGATTTCCTTACCTTGGTTATTGGCCTTCCCTGTGCCACAGGAGTTCACTAGTCCTCAAATTTAGCTCAAGCTGGAATGACCACAGGCTTGGTTCTGGACTCTTGATTCTCTTCTGTTTGGATTCTCTACCTCTGTAATCATATCTAGTTTAATTGCTTTCTATTGCTTAATCTCAATATACTGATGACTCCCATATTTGTATCTTTAGTCTGATATCTTTCCTGAGATCCATACTCATATATGCAGCTTCCTACCTATCTCTTTACATATAAATATTATGTATCAATATTACATATAAATATATGCACAGATTATATATGTATTTATACATGTATGTATATATGTGCACATATATGCACAGATATACAATGTATATATGTACACATATATATGCACAGATATACACTGTATATACACACATTATGTATATATATTTTATGTGTATACTTATACATATGTGTATATATGTTATAAACTACATATTATATAATATCATAGACCCTATTGGTCTGTTACCTGAGATGGATACATTCAGGGATAGGTAATCTGACCTCCTACTCTCTGTTAGTCCCTCCCCATGTCACTTGAGTGCACACACCATGAGTGTAGCCTGTTTTTGTTTTCTTTATATCACTCTTCTCTCTCCAAGCCTATCTTGATAATTTGCTGTCTGTGTATTGCTTGTCTCTCACATCTCCCTGCAGGGGACACGAGAGCAGTAGCGCCGTGCCTGCCTAATTCAGCCCTCTGCACCCAGCACCCTTCTCAATAAAGGGTGTAGACTCAGTGGAGGAATGCTGCTCTGCCCTCTTCTCTGGCAGTTCTAGTCCCTTTTTTCCTATCTTGATGTGGTATTAGCTTAAGAAAGGGGATTCTGGATGATCCTGGTGTAACAGGGTGTAAAAACAGGACTCTTTTTATCTTCGTTTTACCTGAGACCTGAAAAAGTAGGTTGATAATAGGCCTGAAAAGAATAGGTCAAAAGGATCTCCATGTTCTGAAATGAGGTGCTAAGACTCCCAAGCAGGGTGTAAGGACTGGTGCTCTATGCCTTAACAGGCTGCCCACCTCAGCAGTGGGGAGGACTGACAGGCTTATTCCTCATTCAAGGGTAGTTAGGGGCTATGGTGGAAACACCGTAGCTGCTTCTGCCTCCTGCTTGTGAGACATAAAGGCAGGTGACCGGAGCTCCTTGCTAGGTTGGCAGAGCAGGGAGAGGTGGCTCACACAGGAGCCTGGTGCATTGGGAGCGGAGTTTGTTAGAGTAAAAGGATGAGAGTGTTTTCTATGGATCATATGTGTACCAGATGTGGGCCATGCTGGGAGAGAAAGCCACCCAGGGATTTTGTTTTATACTGCCTGAGAGGGTCACCTGGAAGGGGCAGGAAATCACAGCAGAAAGTGTGACATCAGGTGTCTAAACACCAGAGGAAACATTAGCGACCCATCTGCAGAGATGCATTTCCTGCTTCAAGGGAACTATAGGTAAGCGACCTCCAGTGGCGTGTGGGAGTATCTCTGAAGTGCTCACGAAAATGCCACTGAGAAGTGTCTTTAACACTTGCCAGCCCCAGAGAACACCACACCAGCTCACAGCAGCACCAGTCTAATCAGGCCTTCCCTGTTTATAGTGCAGCTAGCTGGGCTGACTCTGGTAACAGATTAGCCCCTATATCCCAGTGGCTTAACACTGTACTGGCTTTATTTGTGTCTACACAGTTAGTGCAGGTGAGGATGCCCTCCTTCATCTCATGCAGGGGAGGATGGGAGTGGAGGAGGCACATCATTTCCTAACCTTCCTGACTCAGAAGTTACATGTCATTTCCACTGACAGTTTCTGGCCAGAATAACTCATCTGGCCCAAACTTAACTGTTAGGAAAGCTGGACATGAAGGAAGGGAGGATGTGGAATATGTGATGAGCACAACTTTGACCTCCTGCCCTTACCTTCCACTCTGCATCCTTTAACCTGAACGCAGAACCAGTCCTTATCCTGTACATACAGGTGTAGCCATACTGGTTGTTACATTCTTTTAAATCTAGGTGATGGATATAAGGTGGTCATTGTGTAATTCTTTCTACTTTTATATATGCTTGAAGTGTAGAATTTTGACAGTTACACAGGACTATTTGTTTAAAAAATTATTGAGCATTTTTTATGTTTTAGGGCTCTTACTAATATTTCCTTTTTAAATATTCACAAGCCTGTGAAGTAAGCCCTGTTAGTGTCCCCAGTTTACATACAAGGATAGTAAAATGAAGAAAGATGAAGTAGTTTAGCCAAGATTGTAGATCTAGTACAATCGATTGCAATCGACTATTAGTTATTTGTCAATTAGAAGAGGAGCTTTTTGGGCAAAGGGATCATTTGCTTATTTTAGTACCTCTAGCATACAGCCTAGGGCTTAGCACAAAATAAGTATGCAATAAATGATAGAAACAGTCATTTTAATTACTGAAATGGGAGCATAGTGTGATTTAAGTGACTTAAAAGACGGAGACATTTTAATTATTTAGGTGAGATTGGAAAAATGTGTTTTCTAGACTTCCCTGAGGGGCGGAAAGAACCAGGGCCCACTGATTTGAGCAGAGCAGGGCCTCATTTTCTTATGTACTCTTTAGGGTCCCCCTGGTTCCCCATACTGGGGACACTCATTTGGGTGATAATTTTGCAGGGCTCAGTGTGAATGCCACCTCTCACAGGAGACTTTCCTGAGCCCTGCAGCTCCTTGGCCCCACTTTTAGCCTCAGGCCCAGCCCTTTGATGGCCTTCTAGCTCTTACCACAACTGCAATTTTTAAAATTTACTTAAAAAGCTTCTCCCTCATGAGACTGTCAGCTCCATGAGGCAGAAACTATGTCTGTTTCATTTGCTGTTCTATCCCCAACCATAATAGTGATGAACACATTTTATGTGCTCAAGAATATTTGTTTAGTGAATAAACGAATGAATGAGGCCCGGCCCTCGTGCCATCTTTCTGACCTGTACTCTGGCACTTATTAAGAGTGGCTTGGAATGAGCAAAGTCCTGCATTTGCACAGTAGGTAGAAGTGAAGATGGATGAAGTTCATGGCTACATAAGTAAGTTCTTTAGTGGTGATTTGTGAGATTTTGGTGCACTCATCACTTGAGTAGTATACACTGCATCCTATTTGTAGTTTTTTATCCCTCACCCCACTCCCATCCTTCCCACCAAGTCCCCAAAGTCCATCATATCATTCTTATGCCTTTGTGTCATCAGAGCTTAGCTCCCACGTATCAGTGAGAACATAAGATGTTTGGTTTTCCATTCCTAAGTTACTTCACTTAGAAGAATAGTCTCCAATCTCATCCAGGTCACTGCGAGTGCCATTAATTCATTCCCTTCTAAGGCTGAGTAGTAGTTCATCATACATATTTATCATAGTTTCTTTATCCACTCGTTGACTTATGGGCATTTGGGTTGGTTCCACAATTTTGCAATTGCGAATTGTGCTGCTATAAACATGTGTGTGCAGGTATCTTTTTCGTATAATGACTTTTTTTCCTCTGGGTAGATACCCAGTAGTGGGGTTGCTGGATCAAATGGTAGTTATGGTAGTTCTACTTTTAGTTCTTTGAGGAATCTCCACACTGTTTTCCATAGTGGCTATACATTCCTACCAGCAGTGTAGAAGTGTTCCCTGATCACCGAATCCATGGCAACATCTACTGTTTTTTGAATTTTGATTATGTCCATTCTTTCAGGAGGAAGGTGGTATCGCATTGTGGTTTTGATTTTCATTTCCCTGATCATTACTGATGTTGAGCATGTTTTCATCGGTTTGTTGGCCATTTGTATATCTTCTTTTGAGAATTGTCCATTCATGTCCTTAGCCCACTTATTGATGGGATTGTTCGTTGTTTTCTTGCTGATTTGTTTGAGTTTGTTGTAGATTCTGGATATTAGTCCTTTGTCAGATGTATAGATTGTGAAGATTTTCTCCCACTCTGGATTGTGTGTTTATTCTGCTGTCTGTTCCTTTTGTTGTGTAAAGCTCTTTAGTTTAATTAGGTCTCAGCTATTTATCTTTGTTTTTATTGCATTTGCTTTTGGGTTCTTGGTCATGAAATCCTTGCCTAAGCCAGTGTATGGAAGGTTTTTCCCAATGTTATCTTCTAGAATTTTTATAGTTTCAGGTCTTAGATTTAAGTCCTTAATCCATCTTGAGTTGATTTTTGAATAAGGTGAGACACGAAGATCCAGTTTCATCCTCCTACATGTAGCTAAGCCAATTATTCCAGCACCATTTATTGTAAAGTGTGTCCTTTTCCCACTATTTTATTTTATTCTGTTTTATTTTTGAGATGCAGTCTGGCTCTGTTGCCCAGGCTGCAGTGCAGTGGTGTCATCTTGGCTCACTGCAACCTCTGCTTCCTGGGTTCAAGTGATTCTCCTGCCTCAGCCTCCCGAGTAGCCAGGATTACAGGTGCTTGCCACCACTTCTGGCTAACTTTTATATTTTAGTAGAGACAGGGTTTCACTATGTTGGCCAGGCTGGTCTTTAACTCTTGACCTCAAGTGATCCACCTGCCTCAGCCTCCCAAAGTGCTGGGATTGCAGGTGTGAGCCACTGTGCCTGGCCCTTTTCCCACTTTATATTTTCGTTTGCTTTGTCGAAGATCAGTTGGCATTAAGTATTTGGGTTTATTTCTGTTCACCTGTCTATGCGCCTATTTTTATTCCAGTACCATCCTGTTTTGGTGACTATGGCCTTCTACTATAGTTTGAAATCAGGTAGTGTGATGCCTCCATATTGGTTCTTTTTGTTTAGTCTTGCTTTGACTATGTGGGGGTTTTTTTTTTCTTTAAATATATGAATTTTATAATTTAAAAAAAATTCTGTGAAGAATGATGGTGGTATTTTGATGGGAATTGCATTGAATTTGTAGATTGCTTTTGACAGTTTGGTCATTTTCACAATATTGATTCTACCCATCCATGAGCATGGGATGTGTTTTCATTTGTTTGTGTCATTTATGATTTATTTTAGCAGTGTTTTATAGTTTTCCTTATAGAGGGATTTCACTTCCTTTGTAAGGTATATTCCTAAGTATTTTATTTTATTTTTTTTGCAGCTATTGTAAAAGGGGTCGAGTTCTTGATTTGAATGTTTACTTGGTTGCTGTTAGTATATAGAAGAGTTACTGATTTGTGTACATTAATCTTGCATCCAGAAACTTTGCTGAATTCTTTTATTAGTTCTAGGAGCTTTCTGGAGGAGTCTTTAGGGTTTTTGAGGTTAACAATCATATTGTCAGCAAACAGTGACAGTCTGAGTTCCTCTTTACCGATTTGGATGCCCTTTATTTCTTTCTCTTGTCGGATTGCTCTGGGTAGAACTTCTAATACTATGTTGAAGAGGAGGGGTGAGAGTGGGCATCCTTGTCTTGTTCCAGTTCTCAGAGGGAATGCTTTCAACGTTTCGCCATTCAGTATTATCTGGGCTGTAGATTTGTCATAGATGGCTTTTATTACATTGAGGTATGCCCCTTGTATGCTGATTTTGCTGAGAGTTGTAATCATAAAGGGATGCTGAATTTTGTTGAATGCTTTTTCTGCATCTTGAGATGATCATGTGATTTTTGCTTTTAATTCTGTTTATATGGTGTATCACATTAATTGACTTGCATATGTTAAACCATCCCTGCACCCCTGGTACGAAACCCACTTGATCATGGTGGATTATCTTTTTGAGTTAGCTAGTATTTTGTTAAGGATTGTAGTGTCTATGTTCATCAAGAATATTGGTCTATAGTTTTCTTTTTTGCTTATGTCCTTTAGTTTGGTTTCAGTATTAGGGTGATGCTGGCTCCATAGAATGAATTAGGGAGGGTTCCCTCTTTCTCTATCTTGTGGAATAGTGTCAAAAGGATTGGTACCAATTCTTCTTTGAATGTCTGGTAGAATTCTGCTGTGAATCCGTCTGGTCCTGGACTTTTCCTGTTGGTAATTTTAAAATGACCATTTCAATCTCGCTGCTTGTTATTGGTCTGCTCAGGGTATCTAATTCTTCCTGATTTAAGCTAGGAGGGTTGTATTTTTCCAAGACTTTATCCATCTCTTCCAGGTTTAGTAGTTTATGTGCATAATGGTGTTCATAGTAGTGTTGAGTGACCTTTTTTATTTCTGTGGTGTCGGTTGTGATATTTCCCATTTTGTTTCTTATTGAGGTTATTTGGATTTTCTCTTTTCTTGGTTCATTTTGCTAATGGTCTATCAATTTTATTTATCTTTTCAAATAACCAACTTTTTGTTTCATTTATCTTTTGTTTTGTTTTATTTCAGTTTCATTTAGTTCTGCTTTGATCTTGGTTATTTCCTTTCTTCTGGTGAGTTTGGGTTTGGTTTGTTCTTGTTTCTCTAGTTCCTTGGGGTGTGACCTTAGAATGTCAGTTTGTGCTCTTTCAGTCTTTTCAATGTAGGTGTTTAGGGCTATGAACTTTCCTCTTAGCACTGCTTTTGCTGTATCCCAGAGGTTTTGATAGGTTGTGCCATTATTGTCATTCAATTCAAAGAATATTTAAATTTCCATCTTAATTTTGTTTTTGACCCAATGAGCATTCAGGAGCAGGTTATTTAATTTCCATGTATTTGCATGGTTTTGAAGATTCTCTTTGGAGTTGATTTTTAGTTTTATTCCACTGTGGTCTGAGAGAGTGTTTGATATAATTTCTATTTTCTTAAATTTATTGAGGTTCACTTTGTGCCTATCATAAGGTCTATCTTGGAGAAAGTTCCATGCACTGTTGAATAGAATGTGTACTCTGCGGTTGTTGGATGAAATGTTCTGTATATATCTGTTAAGTCCATTTGTTCCAAAGTATAATTTAAATCCATTGTCTTTCTGTTAATTTTCTGTCCTGATGTCCTGTCTCATGTTGTCAGTAAAGTATTGAAGTCCCCCATTATTATTGTGTTGCTTTCTATCTCATTTCTTAGGTCTATTAGTAATTGTTTTATAAATTTGGGAGCTCTAGTGTTAGGTCATATATATTTAGGATTGTGATATTTTCCTGTTGGACAAGGCCTTTTACCATTATATAATATCCCTCTTTGTCTTTTTTAACTGCTGTTGCTTTATTTGTTTTGTCTGATATAAGAGTACCTACCGCTGTTTGCTTTTTGTGTCCATTTGCATGAAATGCCCTTCACCCCTTTACTTTAAGTTTATGTGAGTCCTTTTGTGTTAGGTCTCTTGAAGGCAGCAGATGGTTGGTGAGTTCTTATCTATTCTGCAGTTCTGTATCTTTTAAGTGGAGCATTTAGGCATTTACATTCAATGTTAGTATTGAGATGTGTGGTATCATTCCATTCATCATGCTATTTGTTGCCTATATACCTTGGTTTTTTGTTTTTTTTAACTTGTATTTTTGTTTTATAGGTTCTGTGTGATTTATGCTTTAAAGAGGTTCTGTTTTGATGTGTTTTCAGGATTTGTTTCAAACTTTAGAGCTCCTTTTAGTAGTTCTTGTAGTGCTGGCTTTGTAGTGGTGAATTCTCTCAGCATTTCTTTGTCTGAAAAAGACTGTACCTTTCCTTCATTTATGAAGCTTAGTTTCACTGAATACAAAACTCTTGGCTGATAATTGTTTTGTTTGAGGAGGTCGAAGATAGGGCCTTAATCCCTTCTAGCTTGTAGAGTTTCTCCTGAGAAATCTGCTGTTAATCTTATAGGTTTTCCTTTATAGGTTTCCTGGTGTTTTTGTCTCACATCTCTCAAGATTCTTCCCTTTGTCTTAACTTTAGATAACCTGATGACAATGTGCCTAGGCAATGATCTTTTTGTGATGAAATTCCCAAGTGTTCTTTATGCTTCTTGTATTTGGATGTTGAGGTCTCCAGCAAGGCTAGGGAAGTTTTCCTTGATTATTGCCCAAAATATATTTTTCAAACTTTTAGATTTCTCTTCTTCCCCTGGAAAACTGATTGTTCTTAGGTTTGGTTAACATAATCCCAGATTTCTTGGAGGCTTTGTTCATATTTTCTTATTCTTTTGCCTTTGTTGGATTGGGTTAATTCAAAGACCTTGTCTTCAAGCTCTGAATTTCTTTCTTCTACTTGTTCCATTCTATTGCTGAGACTTTCCAGAGCGTTTTTCATTTCTGTAAGTGTGTCCAGCGTTTCCTGAAGTTTTGATTTTTTTTAATGCTATTTTTTCTTTGAATATTTCTCCCTTCATTTCTTGTATCATTTTTTGGATTTCCTTGCATTGGGCTTTGCCTTTCTCTGGTGCCTCCCTGATTAGCTGAATAACCTCCTGAATTATTTTTCAGGTAAATCAGATATTTCTTATTGGTTTGGATCCATTGCTAGTGAGCTAGTGTGATTTTTTTGGGGGTGTTAAAGAACATTGTTTTGTCATATCACCAGAGTTGGTTTTCTGGTTCTTTCTCATTTGGGTAGACTTTGTCAGAAGGAAGGTCTAGGGCTCAAGGCTGTTGTTCAGATTCTTTTGTCCAACTGGGTGTTCCCTTGATGTAGTACTGTCCCCCTTTTCCTATGGATGTGACTTTCTGAGAATCGAGCTGCAGTGATTGTTATCTGTCTTCTGGGTCTAGCCACCCAGCAAGTCTACCAGACTCTGGGCTGGTACTGGGGGTTGTCTGGACAGATTCCTGTGATATGAACTGTCTATGAGTCTCTCAGCTGTGGATACCAGTGGCTGTTTCAGTGGAGGTGGCAGGGGATGAAATGGACTCTGTGAAGGTTCTTAGCTTTGGTGACTTAATGTTCTATTTGAGTGCTGCTTAGCCTCCTGCTGGGAGGTGGTGCTTTCCAGAGAGCATCATCTGTGATAGTACGGAGAGGAACAGGCAGAGGGTGGGGCCCTAGAACTCCCAAGAGTATATGCCCTTTGTCTTCAGCTACCAGGGTGGGTAGTGAAGGACCATCAGGTTGGGGTAGGGCTAGGCATGTCTGATCTCAGACTCTTTTTGTGTGGGTCTTGCTGTGGCTGCTGTGGGGAATGCGGATGAGATTCTCAGGTCACTGGAGTTGTGTACCTAGGAGGATTATGGCTGCCTCTGCTGAGTCATGCAAATTGTCAGGGAAGTGGGGGAAAGCTGGCAGTCACAGGCCTAATCCAGCTCCCACGCAATCCAAAGGGCCAGTCTCACTTGTACCGTGCACCTCTAACCAAACTGAGTCTATTTCCAGGCAGTGGGCAAGCAGGGCTGAGAACTTGCCCCAGGCTACCTGCCTCCCAGCTGTGAAAGAAAAGGGCTTTAGTATTTCTCCCACCTGTGGAGTCTCCACACTGGATTTGCACTCTCTCCTGAGTTCTGGCCTGGAGGCTTCTTGCCCAGTTCAAATTGTTACAAAGTTCAGCTGGAGACTTCCTTCTCCTTGTGGCGTTTTCCCCTTGCCTCTGGTCACCCTCCCAAAGGCTCCCACCTGTGACACCAGGCAGGAATGGCCTGCTTTGGGACCCAGTGAGCTCCCAGGGCCTTTCCTGCTGCTTCCTCTAACCCATGTATTTCGCTCAGCTCTCTAAATTGACTCAGCTCCAGGTAAGGTTGGAAACTTCTGCAGACTAGACCTTCAGATTCCCCAGTGGGGGTGTGTGTTCGGGGGTAGAAGATCTCTCTTTCCCACTTCCGTAGTTTGAGCTCTCGTGGTATTTGGGGTGTCTCCTGGGTCTTGCAGGAGCAGTCCACTTCCTTCTGAGCGTCTGTGGGTCCTTTTGGGATTCCTGGTTTATTCCTGCAGTCGTTCTGGAGCTAAAATTCATGATGTGAGCCTCCACATGCTGCTCTGTCCATCCAAGTTGGAGCTGCAAGCTAGTCCTGCCTCCCGTGGACCATGATGATCCAGGAAATGTCTTCATGGAATTTTTATTGTTTTGATTTACTTTAAGTTTAAAGGTTGACATTTTCTGATTGTTCCTAAGTTTGGTTGGGGACCCATTTTATGTTCTCAGGGTCTCTGTTGTGGACTAAATGTTTGTCTCCCTCTGCCCTCCACTCAAACAATTCATATCATGAAACTCTAACTCCCAATGTGATGGCATTTGGAGGTGGGGCTTTTGAGAGATAATTGGGTTTACCTGAGGTTACAATCCCATCCCTCCTGATGGGATTAGCACCCCTATAAGAAGTGACCAGAGAGCTTGCTCTCTTTCTCTCCACCACGTGAAGACATAGCAAGAAGGAAGCTGTCTGCAAACCAGGAAGAGGGCCCTCATATATACTGTGATTTAGTCTGTTTTAAAAAACGTTTAAAGTTTTGTGTGCTTAAAAGGAAATTGTTTATTGGAAGCAGAAACTAACACTTTGGTCTATATCACCCATAAGGGATGGAAAAAATGAATAAAGAACAAACAAAACTATGTCTTTTATAATTGCATGATTTGAGGAATTTTAGCCTTTAAATTAGGAAATAAGCACCCTTCCCTCCAGATTCTCAATTCTAAGACAGTGTTGGCTCCCTGATCTTGGACTTGTCAGCCTCCAGAACAGTGAGAAATAAATGTCACTTGTTTAAGCCACTCAATCTATGTATTTTGTTATAATAGCCTGAGCTAACTAAGACAGCCTGTCTGTACTGGCTAACTGGACACTAATTCTGGAATATGCTCAGAGTTAGCATTTGTTCTCTCTCACTATGAGAGTCTGTATTAGTTATCTGCTGCCATAATAACAAATTACCCCAAAACTCAGTGGCTTAAAATAATGACCATTCACTTACCCATGAGTCTGCAGGTCAGAGACTGCTTGCTAGGAAGTTCTGCTGATCTTAGTTGTTTTCATTCCCATGTCAGCTGACTGAAGGACCTGGGCCACCAGGTTTTCATGTTCCAGCAGGCTAACTCAGGCATGTTCTCATGGCAGTAGCTGAAGCAGAGTAGCAAGAGTACTTTTTCAACCTTCTGCATATATCATTATCTGCTAATGTTCCATTAGCTAAAGCAAGTCACACGGCTGAACCTTGAGAAATGCAGGGTCAGCTCGCAAAGTAGCATTGATTCATGGAGGGTGAAGAACTGGGGCCATCAGTACAATTAATACACTTAACTCCTCTCAGTCACCATCACATGCCTCACACTGAAGAAAAAAATTGGGCAGAACCTTGGTGGGACTCCATTGTGGAGGAATGGGGTTCATTTTCTGTGGTTCTCTCAGAAATCCTGTGCAATGTGGTAGGAAGAACAGAAGACTGAAACCAGAAGACTTGGAATGGAATCCAGACTTTCCTGTATATTTGTGACTTTGGTCAACTTATTTCACCTCCATAAATCCTTCTGTAAAGGAGGGTTGATAACACTTATGATGATTAATTTTATGTGTCAACTTGACTGTGCCACAGGGTGCCCAGATTAAACATTATTTCTGGTGTGTCTGTGAGGGTGTTTCCTGATGAGATTAGCATTTGAGTCAGTGGACTCAGTAAAGTACATTGTCCTCCCCAATGTGGGTGGGCACCATCCAATCTGTTCAGGGCCTGAATAAGAACAAAAAAAGGCGGAGGAAGGAGGAATTTGTCCCTTTTGTCTCCTGCCTGCTTGCTTGAGCAGGGACACTGGTCTTCTGCTCTTAGACTGGAATTTACACTATCATGTCCCCTGGTTCTTAGGTTTTCAGACTCAGACTGAAATTATACCACCAGCTTTCCTGGGTCTCCAGCTTGCAGATGGCAAATCACAGGACTTGTCAGCCTTTATAATTATGTGAGCCAATTTTTCTTTCTTTCTTTTTTCTTTTCTTTCTTTCTTTATTTTTTATTTTATTTATTTTTTGAGATGGAGTCTCACTCTGTCACCCTGGCTGGAGTGCAGCGGCATGGTCTCAGCTCACTGCATCCTCCACCTCCTGGGTTCAAGCAGTTCTCCTGCCTCAACCTTCCAAGCAACTGGGACTACAGGCAGGTGACACCTCACCTGGCTAAGTTTTGTGTTTTTAGTGGAGATGGGGTTTCACCATGTTGGCCAGGCTAGTCTCGAACTCTTGGCCTCAAGTGATCCATCCATCTCGGCCTCCTAAAGTGCTGGGATTAAAGGTGTGAGTCACTGCACCCAGCGAGCCAACAGTTCATAATAAATCCCTTTCTCTCTCTCTCTCTTTCTCTCTCTCGGTGTGTGTGTGTGTATATGTGTGTGTGTGTGTACGCTGTCTCTTTCTCTGGAGAATCCTGACTAATATAGATTTTGGCACCAAGAGTGATTCTAGAGGAACAGAATGTTAAAGATGAGTTTTCTGATTTGGTTCTGAGTTTTCTTCAATTGGCTTTCTAATCTAATTAGACTTAAAGATTCTAATGATGCTATTTCCAGTATAAAGGGAGCACTGATAGTCTGTGGCATTTATAGAGATGTGCAAAATATGTCTTGGACATATTAAGTACTAACCAAGTACTTAAAAGAAGCAAGGAGCTAGATGACTCTATATGATCCTTTCAAACATTTTTGGAAAACTAAGGAATATAGTGCTGTTGGTTGGTTGTTCCTAATGTTCTTAGACAAAGAGGTGAAAGAAAAGAATGAGTTCCGGGGTTCAGATTCCTTCACTGATACATTATCTGTCCCACAGCATTTTGAGGATCTATTTTGATGATTAAAATAGGTATAGTGCTCAATAAGTACCAGCTCAATAAGTGTTTACTTTATGCCAAAGATAGGCTATTCTTTTATGTATACAGGCTGTAGAACGTCTCTTTTGTGTTTGCCTTTTACTGGGAAGAAGAAAATACTTCTCATTTATCAAATGGATGGCACAGCCACGGATAATTTTGAGGCATATACCATATTCATATTGTGTGTGAAGGATGGCTCAGAAACAGTAATAAGTTCATATCATAGAGCACCCAGTATTATTAGAATTATACCAACCATCAAAGAAACACAATGTTTATGAAAGTTTTTTCCAATTTAATAATTTAAAATTCCTTTCCTTATTTATACTATCTCAGTGTAATTCACTCCAGCTGAGTTGTTGTCTGGTGATTCTTATTTATATTTTAAGGTCTGTATTAGGGACACAGATGGCAAAGTCTTTTCATTTCATAGGCAGGGCCTAAGACTAATCATTAGAAAAATTTAAACCTTATTAATTGCCCCAAAACGTAAGAGGCTCATTAAGAATAAGTGTGTTACATAATAAGTAAACACATTTTCCCCAATAATTTGCTTCAAATCCATTTAGAAAAAATAATCATGGATAGCTTTTTGAAGTTTTATTTTAGTGAAAGTGTGGTGGGACCATTGAAAACATTTGGTTATAGAGCTTAAAGATGAACATATTTTATCAGCCTCTTATGACAAGTTCTTTAATATAGTCTTGTCTGTATAATTTTGAAGCTAAAAGCAATGTCTAAATTTAAGTTGGTTTTTACTAGCATTGCAAACTCCATCTGTGACTAGTCTCAACAGCTGCCTTTCCTGTTCCTTCACTGGCATAAGACCATTAATCAGGTGGTAGGAGAAAATGGGAGGGCTGTGTGTTATTGTTGATTGTATTTTGCAGCAAAACATGAGTTTAATGTTATAGAGAACATAAATTTATAATTGTTTCCTGTTAAGAGTCTGAGAATAAGAAATGAGTTCTTTCCATTGTTCCCTTAATCCCACTTAAAGATTTCTTGATCCCCTCATATTTCTCTGAGATGTTAAGTAGAAATTGGCTTGTGTTGTTGTCTGATCTAGTCTTTATTTAAAATTGAGATATCTTGTTTATTATAAGTTTCTCATTAATTTTTGCATTACTGTCACCATATTCAAAAATTAACTCAAGATGGATTAAAGACTTAAATATAAGATGCCAAACTATAAAAATCCTAGAATAAAACATAGAAAATACTCTTCTGGACATTGGCGTAGGCAAAGAATTTTTGACTAAGTACTCAAAAGCAAATGCAACAAAAACAAAAATTGACAATTGAGACCTAAGTAAACTAAAGAGCTGCTGCATAGCAAAAGAAATTATCAACAGAGTGAACAGAAAACCCATAGAATGGGAGAAAATATTTGCAAACTATGTATCTGACAAAGGACTAATATCCAGAATCTATAATGAACCTAAACAAATCACCAAGAAAAAACATAACTCCATTAAAAAGTGGGCAAAAGATATGAACAGGCACTTCTCAAAAGAAGACATACAAGAGGCCAACAAACATATGAAAAAATGCTCATCATCACTAATTATCAGAGAGATACAAATCAAAACCACAATGAGATACCATCTCACACCAGTCAGAATGGGTTATTAAAAAGTCAAAAAATGATGGATGTTAGCGAGGTTGCTGAAAAAAGGGAGTGCTTGTACACCATTGGTAGGAATGTAAATCAGTTCATTACATCCAAAGGAAAAGAAATATTTCTACCTAAAAGACACCTACACTTTTATGTTTATTGCAGTACTGTTCACAATAGCAAAGACATGGAATCAACCTAGGTGCCCATCAATAGTGGATTGGATAAAGAAAGTGTGGTACATATACACCATGGAATACTATGCAGCCACAGAAAGAACAGAATCATGTCCTTTGCAACAACATTGATGCAGCTGGAGGCCTTTTAACAGAGCAATTTTAAGCAAATTAACAGAGAGACAGGAAAACAAATACTGCATATTCTCACTGATAACTGGAAGCTAAACATTGGATACACATAGACATAAAGATGGCAATAATAGACACTGGGGGCTACTAGAGGTGGGTGGAAAGGAGGGGGGCAAATGTTGAAAAACTATCTGTTGGGTACCATGTTCACTATTTGGGTGATGGGATCAATAGAAGCCCAAACCTCAGCATCACACAATTTACCTATGTAACAAACCTGCACATGTACTCCCCTGAATCTAAAATAATTGTTTTTGAGATGAAGTCTCCCTCTATTGCCCAGGCTGGAGTGCAGTGGTGTGATCTCAGCTCACTGCAACCTCTGCCTCCTGTGTTCAAGCGATTCTTGTACCTCAGCCTCCTGAGTAGCTGGGATTACAGTCATGCAGCACCACGCCCTGCTAATTTTTGTATTTTTAGTAGAGATGGGGTTTCACCATCTTGGACAGGCTGGTCTCAAACTCCTGGCCTCAAGTGATCTTCCTGCCTCCACTTCCCAAGGTGCTGTGATGATAGGCTTGAGCCATCACACCCAGCCTAAAATAAAATAAAAAAAATTATTAAAAAAAGTTGCAATAAAATGCTATTTATCTTGATTATTGAGTTTTTAGGTATTCCCTTAAATTTTTCCCTTAAGGCAGATGCCTCACTCACCTCACAGTAGTCTTGGTCCTGGACAGTTTTACAAATCACAATAATATACTGTTAAATTCCATACCCACTACCATTATAGCTTTTCAAAGAGACTTGCGATATAGGAATTGATGTTGAGAAAGGAAATTGTAGTAGTTAGCTATTGTTCCATTACAAGACACTCCAAAACTCACTAGCTTAAAAAAATTATTTAGCTCATTATTCTGTGGATTGGCAATGTAGATTGTGTTCAGCTGTTTGTTATCCTGGTCTCAGCTGGGCTCCCTCATCTATCTTTGTGGTTTGCTGTGAGTCAGGTGGGCAGCTTTGTAATCTTGGCTAGCAGGGTTAGGACTAAGGTGAAATAAGGAATTGGACTTTATCTTATAGGCAATAGGACTCTGAAAAGTTTAGCAGGGTGAAATAATAATGTTACTATTAGATTTGTCCAGGTTGGTCTTGAACTCCTGGGCTCAGGTGATCCTCTGGCCGCAGCCTCCCAAAGGGCTGAAATTATAGGCATGAGCCACCATGCCTGGCCCCTTTTCACTATTAATTGTTTCCTTTTCTGTGGAGAAGGCTTTTAGTTTGATGTGGTCCCACTTACCTAATTTTGCTTCTGTTGTCTGTGGTTTTGGTGTCATATCCATAAAATCATTTCTAAGTCTAATGTCATGAAGCTTCCCCCTAGGTTTTCTTGTAGGAATTTTGTTGTTTCAGATCATATGTTTAAGTCTTTAATCAATTTTGAATTGATTTTTGTGAATACTGTAAGATAAGGGTCCGATTTAATTTTTTTTTGCATGTAGACATCCAGTTTTTCCAACGCCATTTGTTAAAGGAACTATTTTCCCCCCCTCATGTGTTCTTTGGCTCTCTTTATAGAAAATCAATTGACCACATATGCCTGGATTTAATTCTAGGCTCTTGGTTCTATTCTATTCACCAGTATGTCTGTCTTTATGCCAGTACCATACTGTTTTAATTATTGTAGCTTTATCCATGAAATCAAGGTATGTGTTGCCTCCAGCTTTGTTCTTCTTTTTTGAGATTGTTTTGATTGCTCAGGATCTTCGTGGGTCTCTATACATTTTATAATGTTTTTCTATCTCTGTAAGAAGTATTATTTTGATTTTGATAGGAATTTCTTTAAATCTACAGATGGCTTTGGGTAGTATGATAGACATCTTACAAATATCGAGTCTTCCAACCCGTGAACACAAAATTTGTTTACATTTGTTTGTGTCTTCTCTAATTTCTTTTATCAATAATTTGTAGTTTTCAGTATGTAAGTCTTTCACTTCCTTATTTAAATTTATAATTAAGTATTGTATTCTTTGTGATACTGTTGTAAATGGCACTTTTTTCCTTAATCTTTGGGGATATTTTGTTATAGTATAGAAGTACAACCAATTTTTGTTTGTTGATTTTGTATCTTGCAACTTACTAAATTCAATTATTAGTTGTAATAGTTTTGTGGAGTCTAGCATTTTCTGTACATAAGATCATATCATCTGCAAATAGGGATGCTACATTTTGAATATGTCCCCCAAAGTTTATATGCTGGAAACTTGATCCCCAACACAACAGTGTTGGGAGGTGGAGCCTAATGGAAAGTGTTTAGTTCATTAGGGCTCCCCGCTCATGAATAGACTAATGCCTGCTGTAAAAGGGCTTGAAACTGCAAGTTTGACCTCTGAGTATCCTTCGCCCCTTCCTTCCTTCCTTCCTTCCTTCCTTCCTTCCTTCCTTCCTTCCTTCCTTCCTTCCTTCCTTCCTTCCTTCCTTCCTTCCTTTCTCCATTTATTTATTTATTTATTTGAGACAGGATCTCACTCTCGTCTCCCAGGCTGGAGTACAGTGCCATGACCATGGCTCACTGCAGTCTCAACTAACCATGCCCAGGTGATTCTCCCACCTCAGCCTCCTGAGTAGCTAGTGCATACCACCATGCCTGGCTAATTTTTTGTATTTTTAGTAGAGATGGGATTTCGCCATGTTACTGAGACTGGTCTCGAACTCCTGGGCTTAAGAGATCCTCCTACTTTGGCCTCCCAAAGTGCTGGGATTACAGGAGTGAGCTACCATGCCCAGCCTCCTCTCACTTTCATTTGTGCTCTCTTCCACCTTCTGTCATGGAATAATGTGGAAAGAAGGCCCTTACCAGATGTGGGCCCCTCAGCCTTGGACTTCCCAGCCTTTAGAACTGTAAGAAATAAATCTCTGCTTTTTATTAATTATGCAGTCTCAGGTATTCTGTTATAGTAGCACAAAATGGACTGAGACAAGGAAAAATTTTATTTCTTTTTTTCTGATTTGGATCTTTTACCTTTTTCTTTCCTAGTTGCTCTAGCTAGACATCTAGAACAATGTTAAATAGAAGTGCCAATAGTTCATTTATTTGGTACCCTTTGGGATTCCTTTTTTCCAATCTTAGTGAAAAAGCTTTCATTTTTTTCTCTGTTGAGTGTGGTGTTAGCTGTGGGCTTGTCATACATGGCCTTTATTATGCTGAAGTAATTTCCTTCTATTACTAATTTGTTGAGAGTTTAAACCAGGAAAGGATATCGAGTTTTATCAAATGCTTTTTCTTGCATCTATTGAGATGATCTTATGGGTTCTTTTTTTCATTTTGTTAATGTGGTGTGTCACATTAATTGATTTGTAGATGTTGAGCTATCTTTGCATCCCAGGGATAAATCTCCCTTGGTCATGGTGTGTGATCCTTTCAATGTGCTATTGAATTTGATTTGCTAGTATTTTGTTGAAGATTTTTTACTTATATTCACAGGAATATTTGTGTGTGGTTTTCCTATCTTGTGGTGTCTTTGGCTAGCTTTGGTATCAGGGTAATGCTGGCCTCATAAAATGAGTTTGGATGTATTTTCTCCTCCTCTACAGTTTTTCTTTTTTAAGAAGAATTTGAGAAGGAATGGTGTTATTTCTTTAAATATTTGGTAGAATTCACCAGTAAAGTCATCTGGTGCTGGGCTTTTCTTTGTTTGAAGGTTTCTGATTACTGATTGAATCTCCCTGCTTGTTATAGGTCTGTTCAGACATTCTATTTCTTCATGATTCAGTCTTGGTAGGCTCTTTGTTTCTGGGGATTTATTTATTTCTTTTTAGTTATCCATCTTGTTGACATAATTGTTTATAGCAGACTGTTACGATATTTTTTATTTCTGTGTTTATATAGACTCGTGATCTTCTTTATTTCTGTGGTATCAGTGATACTATCTCCTCTGTAATTTATGATTTTATTTAAGTATTTTTTTAATCAAGCTAAAGATTTATCAATTTTGTTTATCTTTTCAAAAAACCATTAATTTCATTGATTTTTTTCTGTTGTTTACCTATTCTCTATTTTACTTATTTCTGCCCTAAACTTCATTATTTTTTTCCTTCTGCTAACTTTGAGTTTGGTTTGTTCTTATTTTTAGTTCCTTGAGGTATAAGGTTATGCTATTGGAGATCATTCTTCTTTTTTAATGTAGGCATTTATTGCTATGAAATTCCCTCTCATTACTGCTTTTCCTGTATCCTATAAGTTTTTATGTATTGTGTTGTTTTTATTTGTCTTAAGATGTCTTTTAACTGCTTTTTTACTTTTCTTTGACTCAATGGTTGTTTAAAAGTGTAGTGTTTAATTTCCACCTATTTGTGAATTTTCCAGTTTTTCTTCTGCTACTAATTTCCAGTTTCATTCCATTGTGGTCAGAAAAGTTATTTGGTGTGATTTTGGTCTTCTTAAATTTTTTAAGTCTTGTTTTGTGACCTAGCATGTGAACTGTCCTGGAGAATGTTCCATGTGTAATTGAGAAGAATATGTGTTTTGTTGTTTATTGAAAATATATGTCTGTTAGGTCTATTTGGTCTATGTTGTTATTTACTTCTACTGTTTTCTTATTGATTCTCTATCATGTTGACTTATCCATTATTTAAAGTGGGATATTGAAGTCTGTTAGTGTTATTGTTTTGCTGTCTATTTCTTGCTTTGTTTCTATCAACATTTTAAAAATATATTTAGGGGCTCTTTGTTGAGTACCTATATATTTATAATTGTTTTATCTTCCTGATCGATTAACACTTTTATCATTATATAATGTCCTTTGTCTCTTGTGACAGTTTTTTACTTAGGGTTCATTTTGTCTGATATAATGCTAGCCACCCCTGTTCCGTTTGGTTACCATTTATGCAAAATACTTTTTTCCATCCCTTAATTTCCATCCTATGTGTGTCTTTAAATCTAAAGTGAGTCTTTTATAGGCAGCATAAAATTGGATTTTAAAAAACCCCACTTAACCAGTTTATGTCTTCTAATTGGTGAGTTTAATTCACTTGTGTTTGAAGTAATTATTGAGAAGGAAGTATTTACTATTTTCATGTTTTCAACTGTTTTCTGTTTATCTTGTAGTTTTTTGGTCCTTTTTTGTCTCACTGTCTTCCTCTGTGTTTCATTTTTTTTGTGTTGTACTTTGATTCTTTTCTTTTCTTCTTTGGTGTAACTTTTGTAGGTGTTTTCTTTGTGTTTACCATGGGGCTTCCACAATATATCATATAGTTATCATAGTCTATTTTAAACTGATAACAAGTTAACTTCACTTGCATATAAAACTCTGTAGTTTTATCCCTCCCCTCAACATTATATGTTATTGATGTTACAATTTATATTTATTTATATCATATATTCATTTATGTAAGTTTAACTGTCTTATTTTGTAGTACTTTTGTCTTTTAACTTTTATGTCAGGATTAAAAGTAACTTACTACCATTACAATAATAGAGAATTCTGCATTTGTTTATATGTTTATTTCTACCAATGAGTTTTGTATTAATACTTTCTTATGCCATTGTGTTGCTGTTTAACATTCTTTTATTTCAACTTGAAGAGCTCTTTTAAGCATTTATTGTAGGGCAGGTTTAGTGGTGAGGAATTCCTTCAGCTTGTCTGTCTGGGCAAGCATCTCTTCTTAATTTTTGAAAGACAGTTTTGCTAGACATGGTATTCTTGATCATCAGATTTTTTTGTTGTTTTGTTTTAGCACTTTGAATATATCATCCCACTCCCATCTGACTTGCAAGATTTCTGCTGAAAAATCTACTTATAGCCCTGTGTAAGTTCCTTTGTATATGACAAGACATTTTTACTGTTTTCAAAATTCTCTTTGTCTTTGACTTTTGATGATTTGATTATAATGTGTTTTCAGTGTAGATTTCTTTCATTTATTTGGTATCCTTTGGGATTCCGGGATCTGGTTTCTATTTCCTTCCACAGACCTGGAAAGTTTTCAGCCATTACTGTCATAATGATGTTTTGGTCAATGACAAAGTGTGTATATGACAGTGGTCCCATTAAATTATGATGGAGCTGAAAATTCCTATTATCTAGTGACACTAGCCATTGTGACATCTTCGTCCAACATATTACTCACATGTTTGTGGTAATGCTGGTGTAAACAAATCTACTGCATTGTCAGTTATATAAAAGTATAGCAAATATAATTATGTTATTATGATAATAAATACCATGTTACTGGTTTGTATACTTACTATAGTACACTTTTAATCATTATTTTAGAGTGCACTCCTTCTACTTATTAAAAAAAGTTAACTATAAAACAGCTTCAGGTAGGTCCGGAGGTATTCTAAAGATAAAGAAGGCATTGTTACCATAGATGACAGCCCCATACATGCTATTGCCTCTGAAGACCTTTCAGTGGGACAAGATATGGAAGACAGTGATATTGATGATCCTGACCCTGTGTAGAGATAGGCTAATGTTAGTGTTCATGTCTCAGTATTTAACAAAAATGTTAAAAAGTAAAAAAGTTGTAATTAGAAAAAAAGCTTATAGAGAAAGAAAATACTTTTGTACAGCTGTACAGTTTGTTTGATACTACGTGTTATTAAAGGAGTAATTTTTTTTTTTTAATTAAAAGTTTGAGCCAGGCACGGTGGCTCACACCTGTAATCCCAGCGCTTTGGGAGGCTGAAGCGGGCAGATCACCTGAGGTCAGGAGTTCGAGACCAGCCTGGCCAACACGGTGAAACTCAGTCGCTACTAAAAATCCAAAAAAATTAGTTGGGCGTGGTGGCGGGTGCCTGTAATCCCAGCTACTCTGGGGCTGAGGCAGGAGAATCGCTTGAACCTGGGAGGTGGAGGTTGCAATGAGCTGAGATTGCACCATTGCACTCTCGCCTGAGCAACAAGAGTGAAATTCCGTCTCAAAAAAAAAAAATTATAAAGTTTGTAAAGTAGAAAATTAACAGTGAGCTAGGGCTAATTTATTATTGAAGAGAGATAATTTTTAAATAAATTTAGAGTAGCCTAAGTATGCAGAGTTGATAAAGTCTACAGTAGTGTATGGTAATGTCCTAGACCTTCATATTCACTCACCACTCACTCATTGACTCACTTGGAAGAACTTCCGGTCCTGAAAGCTCCATTCATGGGAAGTGCACTACACAAGTGCACCATTTTTAATCTCTTATACCGTATTTTATGGTACCTCTTCTATGTTCAGATGTGTTTAGAGATACAAATAGTTACCATTGTGTTACAATTGCCTACAGTATTTAGTACAATAACATATTATAGAGGTTTATAGCATAGGAGCAATAAGCTATACCATAAAATCTAAGTAAATAGTAGGCTATACCATTATATTATTTAGGTTTCTGTAAATTCATTCTATGATGTTTGCACAGCAAAATCCCCTAACAACACATTTCTCAGAACCTATCCCCATCAGTAAATGACACATGACTGTACAAAAATTGGCACAAAATGTATCATAGTTCTAAATATAACAGCTAAAACTATAAAACCCAAAAAGAGGAAATCTTCATGCTCTTGAATTAGGCAATGATTTCTTACCTATAATACCAACATCACAAGTGGCAAAGAAAATATAGGTAGATGAGACTTTATCACAATTATAAATGTTTGGGCTTCAAAAGGATACCATAAAGAAAATAAAAAGACAACCAACAAAATGGGAATGCTTGCACATATATATCTGGTGAGGAACTTGTATCTAGAATATTTAAGAAATCCTTTCCACCTAATAATAAAAAGAGAAATAACCTAATTAAAAATAGAAAAATAATCTTTTATCCCAAAAAAGACATTAAGGTGGCCAATAATCACATGAAAACTCACTAGTTATTAGGGAAGTACAAATCAAACCACAATGAGATATCACTTCATACTCACTAGAATGGCTAAAATATAAAATATAGACAATAGCAAGTTTGTAGAGGATGTGGAGAAATTGAGACCCTCAATGAATGCTGGCAGGGCTGTAAAATGGTACATCCACTTTGCCAAACAGTTTGACAGTTTTTCAAAACATTAAACCTAGAGTTATTGTATGACCCAGAAATCCCACTTCTAGATATATACGCAAGATAATTGAAAATATATGTAAACATAAAAACTTATATAGTAGCATAATGGATAAAAAGTGAAAAACAAGCTCAAATACACATTAACTAATGAGTGAAAGGACAAAACATGTAATATCTATACAATGAAGTGTTATTTGGCAATAAAAAGCAATAAACTACTGATACATGCTATGACATGGGTAAACTTTGAAAACATTTTGCTAACTGAAGGAATCCAGTCACAAAAGGCCATGTTTTGTATAATGTCATTCATGTAAAATGTCCAGAATAAGCAAATTCATAGGTACAACAAGTAGATTAGTGATTAAGACTTGGGGTAGGGGAAAATGGAGTGTCCTTGCTTGGTGATGGGTACAGAGTTTCTTTTGGGATAATAAAAATATTCCTAAATTATATAGTAGTAATGGTTGCACAACTGTGAATATACTAAAAAACACTGAACAGTACACTTCACGATGTTATGGCATGTGAATTTTATTTTATGTAAATTTATCTCAAAGCTGTTATTAAAAAGAAATTTAGGACAAAAATGATTATCAATAATACTAATAAAAATAACACTACAATATGTGCTGCAAATACTAAAAAGTAATAAAACAAGATGTGTTAAAACAATTTATGAAAATAAATTAGAAAATTTTGATGAAATGAACAAACTCGTAGGGAAAAATTGTTTACCCAGAGTGGTAGATGAGGAAATCTGAATAGATATGTAATGTTTTAGAATTTTTATATTCATAACTTTTATATTCATAATTTATAAAAATTGCATTTTCTAAAACCTAAGTACAGTGTATATATAATAAATATATTAAAATGTTATATATTTATATGTATAATAATTATATAATATAATTATGTATCTTTTTAGGACAATTATACAATTTTAATATTTATATTTAAAACTTCATTTCCACACTAAAGATAATTTTGTGGCCGGGCGCGGTGGCTTACGCCTGTAATCCCAGCACCTTGGGAGGCCGAGGCAGGTGGATCACGAGATCAGGAGATGGAGACCATCCTGGCTAACATGGTGAAACCCTATCTCTACTAAAAATACAAAAAAAAATTTAGCCAGGTGTGTTGGCAGGCGCTTGTAGTCCCAGCTACTCAGGAGGCTGAGGCAGGAGAATGGCGTGAACCCAGGAGGCGGAGCTTGCAGTGAGCCAAGATTGCAGCACTGCACTCCAGCCTGGGTGACAGAGCAAGACTCTGTCTCAAAAAATAATAATAATAATAATTTTGCAAATTTAAGTTAATATATAAGAAAAAATGTTGCAAGTTTATGTTTTTTTTTTCCAGAAAATAGAAGAAGAAATATTTTTCAATTCGTTTTAGGCCCACTGAACCTTGATATCAAAACTTAATAAAGACATTGTAAAAAAGAAAAATAAGCCAATATTATTAATAAACATAAATGCACAAATTTGAAAACAATATCTTAAGCAATATATAAAATTGATAACTGAGTAGGAATTTTCTGGAATGTAAAGCTTAGTATTTAATGTTGCTAAAGCAACATTTAAAAAATCAATAGTAAAATAAGGAAAATAAAAGTATATAA